>NC_057804.1:102936830-102942756 GCF_018294505.1 Triticum aestivum
CAATTTGTAGTTCTGGTTGAAGCTCGGAAATAAGACATTCAGGCAAGTCAAGATTCAGGTTAAAAGATGGCGATATTCATGCTTCGATATTAAGTTCAGAAAGCAATGGCTCATTCCATAAAGTATGCTCTTTCTAGTTCCACATCTAGTACGACATTCCTCGGTATGGAAGCCATCGAGGGGTTTTACCAGGTTTATGCAGCAATGTGGGACTCACAGCACTAACATGAACTAAGAATCATACATGAGGCGTTCTACTACTTGTGAACTGCGTTGGGATTTCCCCGAAGAGGAGGGGATGATGCAATACGGTAGAGATAAGCATTTCCTTCAGTTAAGAACCAAGGTTATCAATCCAGTAGAAGAACCAAGCAACACCCCGTTGGTAGTACCTGCACACAAACAACAAATCCTTGCAACCCAACGCGAACAAGGGGTTGCCAATCCCTTGACGGTTACGAGCAAGATAAAATTGTATGGTATTTGATAGATAGATCGGACAAAAATACAAAATAAAATAAATAAAAGAAAATTGCAACAAGGTATTTTTAGCATTTTTATATGATAAAAGGTAGACCTGGGGGCCATAGTTTTCACTAGAGGCTTCTCTCGAGAAAATAGCATACAGTGGGTAGACAAATTATTGTTGGGCAATTGATAGAAAAGCAAATAGATATCCAAGGCAATGATCATGTATATATGCATCAAGTCTGAGACAAGTAGACCTGAACGATTATGCATCTACTACTATTACTCCACACATCGACCGCTATCCAGCATGCATTTAGAGTATTAAGTTCGTAAAGAATGGAGTAACGCTATAACACCCTGGTTTTTGGCCCTTTTCTTTTTCTTTTGATTTTCTTTGGATTTTTGCTTTGGATTTCTTTTCCGTGGCTTTGTGGTCTAGAAACATGGAAAGATTATCTCTTCTTCCTTTCCAGAGTGGCTTGTCAATCATAAATCCATCCAAGACCATGTCACTTCCATTTTTCACCAATCCCAAATTATTTTTCTTGGGAATATTCCTTTTTCTACTAAAGGAATAATCCTTTTTGCCCCAGGTTGTGAAGCAATCTACATTTCTGCCTTGCCATTAATTCCCACAAAATTCTCATAATTCCGTTGGGACATAACTTCCACATATATGTCAAAACATTTCCATGTCCAGTTCAAAAATAATTCACAAATATTCTTTTTCCTATTCTGCCCTGAATGGCACTTTGTGAAGGAAGTGTCATTTATATGTTTTTGATTGCCCTGAAACTTTTCGGGCACTCTCTCATGTCCATATCATTGCCACATGCAAAAATTCAACTTCATCTTCCTTGTAAACATTCCTCAACTAATTTCCAAAGTTTCTGACCAGAAAGAAACTTTGTGAATGAGGTACTAGCTAGGATTGTCCAAATGTGAAATTTTGCCATGTTCTCAATACATATCATCACTATCCACAAGATTTGAACTCCATCCGATCACCCATGTGAGCACACCATCCAATCTTTGATTCTGGTCAAAATTTTAGTTTGTGAAGCAATTATATTTTATATTGCTTCATAATTGCTAAAATTTTACCAGAGCATTTGTCAGGACCCCGATTCTATGCCACACCGATCTAGCATGTAACACCTCATATCACTTTGCGGCCTCACGCACGGTATTCCCACTGGTGTCGCCTTACCATGCCCGGGACCGTTTGCGCCTTTTGGCACACGTATATGATAGTGTCGCTAGCATCCATATGACAAAGAACCCGGGCTGACATGGCTAGTCGTGAACCCAAAGTGGCACTAACTTACAGGGACAGGCATACATGACCCAACATCGAACGTGTCGGTCATCAGCGAGTGAATCCGGGCTGTAGCAACTAGGCTAGCAGGACTCCGGTAAATCGGGCTGTAGCAGGCTAACAGGACTTCGGTAGATACTGCGTGACATTTCCCCGAAGGGACAGACACAGGAACGAAGAAGGACACATGCCGGCCAGCCTAAGTGTTCCAGAGCAGTAGCAAACTACCAGGGCTCGGTGGAAGCACTAGGAGACATTTCCCGATAAGAGAGGCTACTAAGGATAAACAACTAGATAGTCAGATCCCACACATAGCAATACACATTACACGTACGCATAACATGCAAGTATGTGCTATACAACATGGCATCACAACAGAACTCAACGACTCATATAAATAAGGCTCAAAGAGCCATCATAGCATTATTACAAACAGGGGTCACATGACCCAACAGTCAGAGCAAACAAGCAACAGGCGGAAGCATTACATGTCTGAGTGCAGACATCTACAAATGAAAAAGGCTGAAGAGCCTGACTATCTACATCATCCGGTCAAGATCGTAGCTGAGGTACAAGCTATTTGTCGAAGTCCACGAGAACACTAGTAAGACCGAAATCTCCGCTGCAAAAACATAAATAAAGCAACATGAGTACAAAGGTACTCAGCAAGACTTACATCAGATCCTATCATACATGCATTTGTATCAAGAGGGTAATGTGGGGTTTAGTTGTAGCAAGCCAGCTTTGACTCAGTGGCTATCCTTTTCTACGACTATGAGAAACTTCTTTGAGGTGAGATGGCGCACACGAGTCCACTACTCACCACACAATACACTACTATGGATTCATCCCCGTCTCCCTACGAGAAGGCCATTCATAGCACTCACACTTGTCTTGAGCATTTTAGAGTATCCACTTCAAGTTATCTATGTACCATGTAAGCATCCAAGAAGTCCATAACCGTGGACCCGGCTATTCGAATAGATCATGTTAACCCTGCAGGGGTGTACTTCTTCACACACGCTCTCGCCACTTACCGCCATGTACACGTCATGTATCTCGGCAACCTTCAAGCGGAAGCCTGGCGAGGGTGTCGGCCATGACCTGACTAACCACACAAGACTCTAGTCCAGGTTTATCGCATATTCGGGTTCCATCCGCAAGGAGATCCGGCCGGGGTGTCGCTCACGACCCCAAACGATGTGTGCTGGGTTCCCAAGCCCACCTCGCCGGATGGATCTATGCTTGGTACATCGTGCCACTTGTGCCTAGTCTGTCCCAAGCCCACCTGGCCGGGTGCCACTTGGTAGACTACTAACACTACCTACAAACACCAGAAACTAGTTGCGACTCCTGGACAGAGACCAAGTTGGTTAATAAGTCGAGAGGGGCCGAGTTACCGGAACCCAATGTGTGGTAGTATCGAGTCATTGGACAACATACATAGAACTCAGTGCTTAAGGACGGTTGCATTGAGATAACCCACCATGTACTCCTACATGGCCTCTCACCGCTACCTTTACCAAATCGTGTTCACACACTTAACTCTCAGCATCAGAACATAGCACTGCACTCCAATTCATTCCCAATGAATCAGACCTGACACACTCTAAGCAATAGCAGGCATGGCATGGTAGGAACACAACAGTGGCTTCAATCAACTCCTACACATGCTAGTGGGTTTCAACTATTTACTGTGGCAATGACGGGTCATGCAGAGGAATGGGTTCAACTACCGCAGCACAAAGTAGCAGTTGAAACGTTGTTGTCCTAATGCAATAACTGAGAGCAGGAGCGACAGAGTAGGATTGTATCGGAATGAACAAGGGGGTTTGCTTGCCTGGTAGATCAACAAGGAAGGCATTGCTCCTCAGACAGGTACTCTGGAACGGTCTCTAGAGCAGGACCTATCGAGAACGAACGGTGTCGACAATCAAAACACAAGCATATGTAACAATATGATGCATGAACATGGCATGTAGATGTGATGCTGTTTGAGCTAATACAACTAGTATTCAAATTGAATGAAGTCCATTTGAATCAAGGGTTCAAATGCAACTCCAAATTAAGCTCTTATATATGCCATTTTAGTGTTTCACTTATACAGTAGGTATAAGTTGGTTTTACATGCATGAAACTGGTACCAATGGATAGATTGCATTTTTCTGATAATTTTTCATATATAAATTATTTCAATCTGAGCTACGGTTGAATTTCTATGAATTTTTGAAGTTTGAAACATTTTCTGGAATTTCCTGATTAATTTTAAATCCAGAAAAGAATTAACTGCGTCAGCACTGCGTCACTGTGACGTCAGCGAGTCAACTGCGCCTGACCAGGTCAAACCTGACCAGTGGGGTCCACACGTCAGTGACTCAAGGTTAAACAGGGGATAGTTTAAGCCTAATTAAAAGATTAGTGGCGCTAGGGCCCACTGGTCAGTGTCAGGGGTTAAATAAGCGGTGATTAGCACTAAGCTAATCACCTGACGGGCCAGACCCACCTGACAGGCCGGCGCGGTCAAGGCGGTTAACCCCACCGGCGTTAAGCCGCCGGCGAGGCCCGAAACGGCGGAGCACCGCGGAAACGGGCTACGGTGCCTCGTTCGCAGCGTGGTTGGGCTCGTTCGAGAGCCCAAACCAGCGCGCGTCAGGCGGTGGTGCCAGCCGGGCCTAGGGTGGCCGGATGCGACAGCGAGGAGCTCGGCCGCGGCGGCCAGAGCTCGGGTGAGGCACGAGGGGCGCTGTGGTGCGCGTGCAGGAGAGTTGGAGTGCTGGTGTGTGCGTGCGTGATGCGGCGAGGGCGATGGACACGCCCGGTGGACCAAATGGTCGCCGGAGGTGCGTTGGCGGTGAGCGCAGGCGGCGGCGGGTGCGGTCGAGCTAGGTGCAGTCGCTACAGCGTGCGAGGAGGAGAACGGATAGGGGGAGAGCGGCCAGTAGCTCACAGCGGTTCGGACGAGGCGGTCGGCGAGCTCGGGGAGGGGCTGGTGACGACGTAAGGTCGCCGGCGATCTCGGTGGCCGTGGGTCAAAATGACGATGTTGACGGCGTTCCAGGGCGCTCCGGCTTGCGTGGCTCGGCGGAGATCTTCAGAACGAGGAGGCGGAGCTCCTGCGCGTGTCGGAGAGGCGAGGGGGGGGTGGCTACGGCAACGGTGGTCGGTGGCGACGGTGCCGCTCGGCCGTGAGAGAGAGAGAGCGAGGGAGAGGAGAGGAGAGGACCGGGGAAGAGTGAGAGGGGTACGGGGCGGCACCGAGAAGAGGCATCGCGGCGTCGCGCTAGCAGGGGAGGCAGGCAGGCGAGCTGGTGGCGTGGCGCTCTACCCGTGCGCGCGTGTCGGCCACACGCCTGGCCTACTGGCGCCTGGAGGACGACGGCGGTGGTGGGCTGGGCCGGCCTGTCGGCCGCTGGGCTGCCAGGTAAGTTGGCCCAGGTAGGGTTTTTCCATTTTGTTTCTCTTTTCTATTTTCTAACATTTGTTTGGTTTAATAAAAATACTAAACCATTTTATTTTCTTATGCCAATTTTTATAGAAGCTAGTTATATTATTACAGAGCTCCTTAATAAATGGCATAGTTTTTGGACATATATTATATATATAACAAATATATATCCAATGCAAATATTTATGCATTAATTCCAAATGCCCAAAATAAATACTTATGGGCTCTTAAAAATATTGGTTTGATTTTTATCTCTGTCCAATATTTTCAGAGAGTAACATGAGCATTTTCTTGGACCTTTTTGGAGCAATTTTTATTTGGGTCATTTCCAAAAATGATTCTGAGGGTTTCACAAATCCCCATTTCAAAATTAAATGGAATTTAAACATGATGCAGAAATGACTAGCTAGCCTTGAGCATACCAGAACTAGGGATGTGACAACTCGCCCCCACTTGAAAGAATCTCGTCCCGAGATTCAGGGGTCGACGGAAAGAAAGCGGGGTACTCCAATCGAAGACGATCTTCTCGCTCCCAAGTAGCTTCTCTCTCGAAATGATGAGACCACTGAACCTTGAGAAACTTGATGTTATGACGTCGAGTGACACGCTCTGCTTGATCAAGAATGCGAACCGGGTACTCTCGGTATGTGAGTTTATCTTGGAGATCAAGCGTTTCGTGGTCCACTCCGCGG
>NC_057804.1:102943195-102944020 GCF_018294505.1 Triticum aestivum
TAGGATCCGAGAAGCAACGCTTGAGTTGAGAGACGTGGAAGACATCATGCACTCTGGAAAGATGTGGAGGTAGTTCCAACTGGTAGGCAACCTCTCCTCGCTTAGCAAGAATGCGAAAAGGACCAATGTAACGAGGAGCCAACTTGCCCTTGATACCAAAACTATGGGTACCCTTCAAAGGAGTAACCCGAAGGTAAGCTTTGTCGCCAACTTCATAAGTCATATCCTTATGATGACGATCATACTGGCTCTTTTGACGAGACTGGGCTGTTTTCAAGTTCTCAGAATGATGCAAACTTGCTCTTCTGCCTCCTGGATCATGTCCGGTCCAAAGAATTGTCTTTCACCGGTTTCTGACCAGTTCAAAGGTGTTCGACATCTTCGTCCATAGAGAACCTCAAAAGGAGCTTTCTTGAGACTGGATTGATAGCTATTGTTATAAGCAAACTCGGCGAAAGGAAGACATTTCTCCCAATCCATTCCGAATGAGATAATGCAAGCTCTAAGCATGTC
Organism: Triticum aestivum; assembly: GCF_018294505.1. NCBI lineage: Eukaryota > Viridiplantae > Streptophyta > Magnoliopsida > Poales > Poaceae > Triticum > Triticum aestivum. The sequence continues at coordinate 102,943,709 of NC_057804.1, forward strand.
TTTGAGAATTTGATTGACCCTTTCCACCTGACCACTCGATTGAGGGTGGAAAGCGGTACTGAAGGAAAGATGGGTTTCCATGGCAGTTTGGCAACTCTCCCAGAAATGAGAAGTGAAAAGACTGCCACGGTCTGAATTGATCTCTAGTGGAACACCATGAAGTGACACTATTCGAGAAATATATAAGTCAGCGAGCTGACTAGCGGTGATACTCTCTCGAACAAGAAGGAAATGAGCCACCTTGGAAAGACGATCAACGACTACGAAGATAGCGTTATTCCCTTTCTTGGTCCTGGGAAAGCCGGTGATGAA
>NC_057804.1:102944212-102944868 GCF_018294505.1 Triticum aestivum
ATTTCCATTCAGGAATAGCTAAAGGCTGAAGGGTGCTAGCAGGTCTTTGATGCTCTGCCTTAACGCGACGACAAACGTCACAGTTAGCAACGAAGTCGGCGATTTCTCTCTTCATCCTAGTCCACCAGAACCTCTGGCGTAGGTCCTAATACATCTTAGTACTACCGGGATGAATCGTGAGAGGGGATTCATGCGCCTCCTTAAGAATCAATTGTTGCATCTGCCGACTCTTGGGAACCACCAAGCGGTTCCCAAAGTAAACAACACCTCGTTCATCCATAGAGAAACAACCAGCTACTCCCTTGGAGATATTATTCTTGATTCGGGAGATTCCCGTATCATGCTTCTGGACTTCTATGATACGATCCACAATAGTAGGTTTCGCCTCCAAGGTAGAAAGGAATCCGTGAGGAGCAATGTGAAGATTAAGCTTACATAATTCCTCATGGAGAAGTGGTTGGCCCTGCTGCAACATGAGATTGTTGCAATAGGATTTACGACTTAGCGCATCAGCCATGACATTAGCTTTGCCTGGAGTGTAGGTAATCCCTAGATCATAATCTGAGATCAACTCCAACCAACGTCTTTGCCTAAGGTTCAAATCTGGTTGGGTGAAGATATACTTGAGACTCTGGTGATCGGTGTAGATCTCGCAA
>NC_057804.1:102945835-102949982 GCF_018294505.1 Triticum aestivum
TACTGACCATAACGAGTGACAAAAGCCGTTTTGGGAATGTCCCCATTTCTGATCTTGATTTGGTGGTAGCCTAGCCTCAAATCCATCTTGGAAAAGACTGAGGATCCAGTGAGCTGATCATACAGGTCGTTGATCCTGGGGAGCGGATATTTGTTCTTTATCGTGACCAAATTAACGGGACGATAATCTACAACCATCCGGTCCGTACCATCCTTCTTCTTAACGAAGAGGACGGGGCAAGCCCAAGGAGAAGAACTAGGACGTATGAAACCCTTTTGCAAGGACTCATCAAGTTGTTTCTTAAGCTCGGCTAGTTCTAAGGGTGCCATTTTGTAAGGTCTCCTAGAGATTGGAGCAGTTCCTGGGATAAGATCTATGACGAACTCTACATCTCTATCAGGTGGAACACCTGGTAGTTCCTCTGGAAAGACATTCGGAAAGTCACGGACTATCGGGATATCTTCAAGGTCTGGAAGAGGGCTGGCATTAAGAGAATAGAGATGACGCTTGGCCACTCTAGTGGAGACGGTGACTATCTTGCCAGATGGATGTGTGAGCTGAACAGACCTGGTGTAACAATCAATCTTGGCATGATGAGCTGTCATCCAGTCCATACCCAAGATGATGTTAATATCCGAAGACTTGAGGGCTATAAGTGATGCAAAGAATACAAGTCTGTCAACAAGGATTTCGTTACCAAGGCTTACACTAGAAGTTTGCCATTTGGATCCAGGAGTTTGAATAAGTAGTGGGGAGGGCATATCACAAAATGACATGTCGTGCAAGCGGGCATAGCTTTCAGAAATGAAGGAATGAGACGCTCCAGTATCGAACAGAACCGATGCTAGATGATAGTTGACAAGGAGTGTACCAAGAACGACATCTGGATCATCATGAGCGTCTTTAGCTGAGACATGATGCACACGTCCATGTTCAATGGGAGCTGACTTGGCACTAATCATCTTGCATGATGGCTTACCATGGCCAACAGACTTCTCGGGCTGGGGTGGAGCAACACTGGTCTGAGTGCAAATACGAGCAATGTGGCCTGGCTCTCCGCACTTGTAACAAATCTTGGAGGTAGAACGTGGACCCGCATTGGCAGGCGGTCCACCAATAGGCCTGGGTGGAGCATACTGCTGAACTGGATGAGGTGCCACATAATATGGCTTCGGTACATATCCGGGTGGAAGAGCGGGGTTTGGAACCCAAATCCGGCGCTTCTGAGAACTAGAACCGGAGGAAGAACCCGAATCACGGGTGTGCTTACGAGAATCCTTGTAAGTGAGCTGGGTTGTCTCTGCATTGATGGCCTTGTTCACAAGAGCTTGGAATGTATTGCAATGGTGCAAATGGAGATCACGACGCAACTTGGGGTTGAGACCCTTCCGGAACCTAGCCTGCTTCTTGGCGTCCGTGGACACCTCTTCTGTGGCATAGCGGGCGAGGTTCTCAAACTCTCTACTGTAAGCATCAACAGCCATCTTACTCTGGGTGAAACTACAGAACTCTTCTCTCTTGCGATCAATGAGGGCCTCAGGAATGTGATGCTCGCGAAAAGCCTCGGTGAAATCCCTCCAGGTAGGAATCTGGCCAGCTGGAAGCATAGCCTCATAGTTCTGCCACCAAAGACTAGCAGGACCTTCCAGGTGGTATGTGGCATAGGTGACCTTGTCATCTTCAGCTACATTCGCGGAATGCAGCTTATGAGTGATGCTACGGAGCCAGTCATCTGCATCGAGTGGCTCGATGGAATGATGAAAGGTAGGTGGGTGCAAGCGAATGAAGTCATGAATGGTCACAGACTTATTGGACTGATGTGCGGTGTTCTCCTCAATACGTGCCAACAAGCGGTTAGACTCACGCTTGTTCCTCTCCATTTCTAACATGAACTCTGCCAACGAAGGCTGGTCGGGAGGATCCTCATCCCTACCATCTCCGTGGTTCTTGCTACGAGCAACAAAACTTCGCTTAACTGATGACATCCTGAGAAACGAAACCAAGGACGGAATCAGCATCAACTATAGGCTGTAGAATGTAGGACAAGGAAATTAGTAACACTCAAACTCCTAGGGAAATTCCAGCAGCATAACGGCAGTAAAATGCTCAGAATGAGACATCCTGCTAAAAATGGGGTAGTAAAACAACTCAACAACACCACTCAAGGTTCTGGGATAGTACTAAACAGACTACACCGGAAGTACTCAAAACTGGGGTATGACTCTGATCAACCAATCCTATGGGACTACGGAGTAGTAACACGTGATCCTGATAGACAGAAGAGAGAGCCTAGTTCCTTAACCCCGTAGGAAAGATAGGATGACTCAGATCAGAAGGCCATGAGGTAAAGGAGTAAAAAGAGCCTTACGTTCCTTCCCACAATCAATTCCCTTACATAACTAAAGAATTTCTAGACTCAACTTCGACCAGTTTGGCTTGGTAATCCTACAGGCAGTCAGGCTCTGATACCAAAGTTGCTAGGACCCCGATTCTATGCCACACCGATCTAGCATGTAACACCTCATATCACTTTGCGGCCTCACGCACGGTATTCCCATGGGTGTCGCCTTACCATGCCCGGGACCGTTTGCGCCTTTTGGCACACGTATATGATAGTGTCGCTAGCATCCATATGACAAAGAACCCGGCTGACATGGCTAGTCGTGAACCCAAAGTGGCACTAACTTACAGGGACAGGCATACATGACCCAACATCGAACGTGTCGGTCATCAGCGAGTGAATCCGGGCTGTAGCAACTGGGCTAGCAGGACTCCGGTAAACCGGGCTGTAGCAGGCTAACAGGACTCCGGTAGATACCGCGTGACATTTCCCCGAAGGGACAGACAAAGGAACGAAGAAGGACACATGCCGGCCAGCCTAAGTGTTCCAGAGCAGTAGCAAGCTACCAGGGCTCGGTGGAAGCACTAGGAGACATTTCCCGGTAAGAGAGGCTACTAAGGATAAACAACTAGATAGTCAGATCCCACACATAGCAATACACATTACACGTGCGCATAACATGCAAGTATGTGCTGTACAACATAACTCAACAACTCATATAAATAAGGCTCAAAGAGCCATCATAGCACTATTACAAACAGGGGTCACATGACCCAACAGTCAGAGCAAACAAGCAACAGGCGGAAGCATTACATGTCTGAGTACAGACATCTACAAATGAAAAAGGCTGAGGAGCCTGACTATCTACATCATCCGGTCAAGATCGTAGCTGAGGTACAAGCTATTTGTCGAAGTCCACGAGAACACTAGTAAGACCGAAATCTCCGCTGCAAAAACATAAATAAAGCAACATGAGTACAAAGGTACTCAGCAAGACTTACATCATATCCTATCATACATGCATTTGTATCAAGAGGGTAATGTGGGGTTTAGTTGCAGCAAGCCAACTTTGACTCAGTGGCTATCCTGTTCTACGACTATGAGAAACTTCTTTGAGGTGAGATGGCGCACACGAGTCCACTACTCACCACACAATACACTACTATGGATTCATCCCCATCTCCCTACGAGAAGGCCATCCATAGCACTCACACTTGTCTTGAGCATTTTAGAGTATCCACTTCAAGTTATCTATGTACCATGTAAGCATCCAAGAAGTCCATAACCGCGGACCCGGCTATTCGAATAGATCATGTTAACCCTGCAGGGGTGTACTTCTTCACACATGCTCTCGCCACTTACTGCCATGTACACATCATGTATCTCGGCAACCTTCAAGCGGAAGCCTGGCGAGGGTGTCGGCCACGACCTGACTAACCACACAAGACTCTAGTCCAGGTTTATCGCCTATTCGGGTTCCATCCGCAAGGAGATCTGGCCGGGGTGTCGCTCATGGCCCCAAACGATGTGTGCAGGGTTCCCAAGCCCACCTCGCCAGATGGATCTACGCTTGGTACACCGTGCCACTTGTGCCTAGTCTGTCCCAAGCCCACCTGGCCGGGTGCCACTTGGTAGACTACTAACACTACCTACAAACACCAGAAACTAGTTGCGACTCCTGGACAGAGACCAAGTTGGTTAATAAGTCGAGAGGGGCCGAGTTACTGGAACCCAATGTGTGGTAGTATCGAGTCATTGGACAACATACATAGAACTCAGTGCTTAAGGACGGTTCCAGTGAGACAA
>NC_057804.1:102951719-102952286 GCF_018294505.1 Triticum aestivum
CCACCATGTACTCCTACATGGCCTCTCACCGCTACCTTTACCAAATCGTGTTCACACACTTAACTCTCAGCATCAGAACATAGCACTGCACTCCAATTCATTCCCAATGAATCAGACCTGACACACTCTAAGCAATAGCAGGCATGGCATGGTAGGAACACAACAGTGGCTTCAATCAACTCCTACACATGCTAGTGGGTTTCAACTATTTACTGTGGCAATGACAGGTCATGCAGAGGAATGGGTTCAACTACCGCAGCACAAAGTAGCAGTTGAAACGTTGTTGTCCTAATGCAATAGCTAAGAGCAGGAGCGAGAGAGTAGGATTGTATCGAAATGAACAAGGGGGTTTGCTTGCCTGGTAGATCAATAAGGAAGGCACTGCTCCTCAGACAGGTACTCTGGAACGGTCTCCGGAGCAGGACCTATCGAGAAGGAACGATGTCGACAATCAAAACACAAGCATATGTAACAATATGATGCATGAACATGGCATGTAGATGTGATGCTGTTTGAGCTAATGCAATTAGTATTCAAATTGAATGAAGTCCATTTGAATCAAGGGTT
>NC_057804.1:102952978-102955063 GCF_018294505.1 Triticum aestivum
TAGGATCCGAGAAGCAACGCTTGAGTTGAGAGACGTGGAAGACATCATGCACTCTGGAAAGATGTGGAGGTAGTTCCAACTGGTAGGCAACCTCTCCTCGCTTAGCAAGAATGCGAAAAGGACCAATGTAACGAGGAGCCAACTTGCCCTTGATACCAAAACTATGGGTACCCTTCAAAGGAGTAACCCGAAGGTAAGCTTTGTCGCCAACTTCATAAGTCATATCCTTATGATGACGATCATACTGGCTCTTTTGACGAGACTGGGCTGTTTTCAAGTTCTCAGAATGATGCAAACTTGCTCTTCTGCCTCCTGGATCATGTCCGGTCCAAAGAATTGTCTTTCACCGGTTTCTGACCAGTTCAAAGGTGTTCGACATCTTCGTCCATAGAGAACCTCAAAAGGAGCTTTCTTGAGACTGGATTGATAGCTATTGTTATAAGCAAACTCGGCGAAAGGAAGACATTTCTCCCAATCCATTCCGAATGAGATAATGCAAGCTCTAAGCATGTCTTTGAGAATTTGATTGACCCTTTCCACCTGACCACTCGATTGAGGGTGGAAAGCGGTACTGAAGGAAAGATGGGTTTCCATGGCAGTTTGGCAACTCTCCCAGAAATGAGAAGTGAAAAGACTGCCACGGTCTGAATTGATCTCTAGTGGAACACCATGAAGTGACACTATTCGAGAAATATATAAGTCAGCGAGCTGACTAGCGGTGATACTCTCTCGAACAAGAAGGAAATGAGCCACCTTGGAAAGACGATCAACGACTACGAAGATAGCGTTATTCCCTTTCTTGGTCCTGGGAAAGCCGGTGATGAAGTCCATACCAACTTTATCCCATTTCCATTCAGGAATAGCTAAAGGCTGAAGGGTGCTAGCAGGTCTTTGATGCTCTGCCTTAACGCGACGACAAACGTCACAGTTAGCAACGAAGTCGGCGATTTCTCTCTTCATCCTAGTCCACCAGAACCTCTGGCGTAGGTCCTAATACATCTTAGTACTACCGGGATGAATCGTGAGAGGGGATTCATGCGCCTCCTTAAGAATCAATTGTTGCATCTGCCGACTCTTGGGAACCACCAAGCGGTTCCCAAAGTAAACAACACCTCGTTCATCCATAGAGAAACAACCAGCTACTCCCTTGGAGATATTATTCTTGATTCGGGAGATTCCCGTATCATGCTTCTGGACTTCTATGATACGATCCACAATAGTAGGTTTCGCCTCCAAGGTAGAAAGGAATCCGTGAGGAGCAATGTGAAGATTAAGCTTACATAATTCCTCATGGAGAAGTGGTTGGCCCTGCTGCAACATGAGATTGTTGCAATAGGATTTACGACTTAGCGCATCAGCCATGACATTAGCTTTGCCTGGAGTGTAGGTAATCCCTAGATCATAATCTGAGATCAACTCCAACCAACGTCTTTGCCTAAGGTTCAAATCTGGTTGGGTGAAGATATACTTGAGACTCTGGTGATCGGTGTAGATCTCGCAACGTTTACCAAGAAGGTAATGTCGCTAGGTCTTGAGTGCATAGACTACGGCTGCAAGCTCTAGGTCATGTGTAGGATAATTCTCCTCATGTGGATGCAACTGTCGAGATGCATAGGCAATCACATGACGATCCTGCATAAGAATGCAACCTAGTCCCTGTCGTGAGGCGTCACAATAGATAACAAAGTCTTTTGTGAAATCTGGTGGCACAAGTATGGGAGCAGAAGTCAGGCGTCTTTTCAGTTCCTAAAAACTGTATTCACACTGTGGGGACCACTCAAACTTTTTATCTTTCTTGAGAAGTTCTGTGAGGGGTTTGGCTACTTTAGAGAAGTTTTCAACAAAGCGGCGACAATAGCTGGCTAGACCAAGGAAACTCCTAACTTGTTTAACGGTTTCAGATGGAGTCCAATCGAGAACGGCCTTAACTCTCTCGGGATTGACAACAATTCCCTTACCAGAGATTACGTGGCCTAGGTAGGTCACTTTTGGCAACCAAAATTCACACTTGGAGAACTTGGCATAAAGGCGGTGCTCTCTGAGTTTTTCTAACACAAGTCTAAGATGTTCGGCATGCTCTTCCTC
>NC_057804.1:102957400-103001943 GCF_018294505.1 Triticum aestivum
TTCGCGGAATGCAGCTTATGAGTGATGCTACGGAGCCAGTCATCTGCATCGAGTGGCTCGATGGAATGATGAAAGGTAGGTGGGTGCAAGCGAATGAAGTCATGAATGGTCACAGACTTATTGGACTGATGTGCGGTGTTCTCCTCAATACGTGCCAACAAGCGGTTAGACTCACGCTTGTTCCTCTCCATTTCTAACATGAACTCTGCCAACGAAGGCTGGTCGGGAGGATCCTCATCCCTACCATCTCCGTGGTTCTTGCTACGAGCAACAAAACTTCGCTTAACTGATGACATCCTGAGAAACGAAACCAAGGACGGAATCAGCATCAACTATAGGCTGTAGAATGTAGGACAAGGAAATTAGTAACACTCAAACTCCTAGGGAAATTCCAGCAGCATAACGGCAGTAAAATGCTCAGAATGAGACATCCTGCTAAAAATGGGGTAGTAAAACAACTCAACAACACCACTCAAGGTTCTGGGATAGTACTAAACAGACTACACCGGAAGTACTCAAAACTGGGGTATGACTCTGATCAACCAATCCTATGGGACTACGGAGTAGTAACACGTGATCCTGATAGACAGAAGAGAGAGCCTAGTTCCTTAACCCCGTAGGAAAGATAGGATGACTCAGATCAGAAGGCCATGAGGTAAAGGAGTAAAAAGAGCCTTACGTTCCTTCCCACAATCAATTCCCTTACATAACTAAAGAATTTCTAGACTCAACTTCGACCAGTTTGGCTTGGTAATCCTACAGGCAGTCAAGCTCTGATACCAAAGCTGCTAGGACCCCGATTCTATGCCACACCGATCTAGCATGTAACACCTCATATCACTTTGCGGCCTCACGCACGGTATTCCCATGGGTGTCGCCTTACCATGCCCGGGACCGTTTGCGCCTTTTGGCACACGTATATGATAGTGTCGCTAGCATCCATATGACAAAGAACCCGGCTGACATGGCTAGTCGTGAACCCAAAGTGGCACTAACTTACAGGGACAGGCATACATGACCCAACATCGAACGTGTCGGTCATCAGCGAGTGAATCCGGGCTGTAGCAACTGGGCTAGCAGGACTCCGGTAAACCGGGCTGTAGCAGGCTAACAGGACTCCGGTAGATACCGCGTGACATTTCCCCGAAGGGACAGACACAGGAACGAAGAAGGACACATGCCGGCCAGCCTAAGTGTTCCAGAGCAGTAGCAAGCTACCAGGGCTCGGTGGAAGCACTAGGAGACATTTCCCGGTAAGAGAGGCTACTAAGGATAAACAACTAGATAGTCAGATCCCACACATAGCAATACACATTACACGTGCGCATAACATGCAAGTATGTGCTGTACAACATAACTCAACAACTCATATAAATAAGGCTCAAAGAGCCATCATAGCACTATTACAAACAGGGGTCACATGACCCAACAGTCAGAGCAAACAAGCAACAGGCGGAAGCATTACATGTCTGAGTACAGACATCTACAAATGAAAAAGGCTGAGGATCCTGACTATCTACATCATCCGGTCAAGATCGTAGCTGAGGTACAAGCTATTTGTCGAAGTCCACGAGAACACTAGTAAGACCGAAATCTCCGCTGCAAAAACATAAATAAAGCAACATGAGTACAAAGGTACTTAGCAAGACTTACATCATATCCTATCATACATGCATTTGTATCAAGAGGGTAATGTGGGGTTTAGTTGCAGCAAGCCAACTTTGACTCAGTGGCTATCCTGTTCTACGACTATGAGAAACTTCTTTGAGGTGAGATGGCGCACACGAGTCCACTACTCACCACACAATACACTACTATGGATTCATCCCCATCTCCCTACGAGAAGGCCATCCATAGCACTCACACTTGTCTTGAGCATTTTAGAGTATCCACTTCAAGTTATCTATGTACCATGTAAGCATCCAAGAAGTCCATAACCGCGGACCCGGCTATTCGAATAGATCATGTTAACCCTGCAGGGGTGTACTTCTTCACACATGCTCTCGCCACTTACCGCCATGTACACATCATGTATCTCGGCAACCTTCAAGCGGAAGCCTGGCGAGGGTGTCGGCCACGACCTGACTAACCACACAAGACTCTAGTCCAGGTTTATCGCCTATTCGGGTTCCATCCGCAAGGAGATCTGGCCGGGGTGTCGCTCATGGCCCCAAACGATGTGTGCAGGGTTCCCAAGCCCACCTCGCCAGATGGATCTACGCTTGGTACACCGTGCCACTTGTGCCTAGTCTGTCCCAAGCCCACCTGGCCGGGTGCCACTTGGTAGACTACTAACACTACCTACAAACACCAGAAACTAGTTGCGACTCCTGGACAGAGACCAAGTTGGTTAATAAGTCGAGAGGGGCCGAGTTACTGGAACCCAATGTGTGGTAGTATCGAGTCATTGGACAACATACATAGAACTCAGTGCTTAAGGACGGTTCCAGTGAGACAAACCACCATGTACTCCTACATGGCCTCTCACCGCTACCTTTACCAAATCGTGTTCACACACTTAACTCTCAGCATCAGAACATAGCACTGCACTCCAATTCATTCCCAATGAATCAGACCTGACACACTCTAAGCAATAGCAGGCATGGCATGGTAGGAACACAACAGTGGCTTCAATCAACTCCTACACATGCTAGTGGGTTTCAACTATTTACTGTGGCAATGACAGGTCATGCAGAGGAATGGGTTCAACTACCGCAGCACAAAGTAGCAGTTGAAACGTTGTTGTCCTAATGCAATAGCTAAGAGCAGGAGCGAGAGAGTAGGATTGTATCGAAATGAACAAGGGGGTTTGCTTGCCTGGTAGATCAATAAGGAAGGCACTGCTCCTCAGACAGGTACTCTGGAACGGTCTCCGGAGCAGGACCTATCGAGAAGGAACGATGTCGACAATCAAAACACAAGCATATGTAACAATATGATGCATGAACATGGCATGTAGATGTGATGCTGTTTGAGCTAATGCAATTAGTATTCAAATTGAATGAAGTCCATTTGAATCAAGGGTTCAAATGCAACTCCAAATTAAGCTCTTATATATATGCCATTTTAGTGTTTCACTTATACAGTAGGTATAAGTTGGTTTGACATGCATGAAACTGGTACTAATGGATAGATTGCATTTTTCTGATAATTTTTCATATATAAATTATTTCAATCTGAGCTACGGTTGAATTTCTATGAATTTTTGAAGTTTGAAACATTTTCTGGAATTTCCTGATTAATTTTAAATCCAGAAAAGAATTAACTGCGTCAGCACTGCGTCACTGTGACGTCAGCGAGTCAACTGCAGCTGACCAGGTCAAACCTGGCCAGGGGGGTCCACACGTCAGTGACTCAGGGTTAAACAGGGGTTAGTTTAAGCCTAATTAAAAGATTAGTGGCGCTGGGGCCCACTAGTCAGTGTCAGGGGTTAAATAAGCGGTGATTAGCACTAAGCTAATCACCTGATGGGCCGGACCCACCTGACAGGCCGGCGCGGTCAAGGCGGTCAACCCCACCATTGTTAAGCCGCCGGCGAGGCCCGAAACGGCGGAGCGCCGCGGAAACGGGCCACGGTGCCCCGTTCGCAGCGTGGCTGGGCTTGTTCGAGAGCCCAGACTAGCGCGCGTCAGGCGGTGGTGCCAGCCGGGCCTAGGGTGGCCGGATGCGACAGCGAGGAGCTCGGCCGCGGCGGCCGGAGCTCGGGTGAGGCACGAGGGGCGCTGTGGTGCGCGTGCAGGAGAGTTGGAGTGCTGGTGTGTGCGTGCGTGATGCGGCGAGGGCGATGGACACGCCCGGTGGACCAAATGGTCGCCGGAGGCGCGTCGGCGGCGAGCGCAGGCAGCGGAGGGTGCGGTCGAGCTAGGTGCAGTTGCTACGGCATGCGAGGAGGAGAACGGAGAGGGGAAGAGCGGCCAGTAGCTCACAGCGGTTCAGACGAGGCGGTCGGCGAGCTCGGGGAGGGGCTGGTGACGACGTAAGGTCGCCGGCGATCTCGGTGGCCGTGGGTCAAAATGACGATGTTGACGGCGTTCCAGGGCGCTCCGGCTTGCGTGGCTCGGCGGAGATCTTCAGAACGAGGAGGCGGAGCTCCTGCGCGTGTCGGAGAGGCGAGGGGGGGGGTGGCTACGGCAACGGTGGTCGGTGGCGACGGTGGCGCTCGGCCGTGAGAGAGAGAGAGCGAGGGAGAGGAGAGGAGAGGACCAGGGAAGAGTGAGAGGGGTACGGGGCGGCACCGAGAAGAGGCATCGCGGCGTCGCGCTAGCAGGGGAGGCAGGCAGGCGAGCTGGTGGCGTGGCGCTCTGCCCGTGCGCGCGCGTCGGCCACACGCCTGGCCTACTGGCGCCTGGAGGACGACGGTGGTGGTGGGCTGGGCCGGCCTGTCGGCCGCTGGGCTGCCAGGTAAGTTGGCCCAGGTAGGGTTTTTCCATTTTGTTTCTCTTTTCTATTTCTGACATTTGTTTGGTTTAATAAAAGTACTAAACCATTATATTTTCTTATGCTAATTTTTATAGAAGCTAGTTATATTATTACAGAGCTCCTTAATAAATGGCATAGTTTTTGGACATATATTATATATATAACAAATATATATCCAATGCAAATATTTATGCATTAATTCCAAATGCCCAAAATAAATACTTATGGGCTCTTAAAAATATTGGTTTGATTTTTATCTCTGTCCAATATTTTCAGAGAGTAACATGAGCATTTTCTTGGACCTTTTTGGAGCAATTTTTATTTGGGTCATTTCCAAAAATGATTCTGAGGGTTTCACAAATCCCCATTTCAAAATTAAATGGAATTTAAACATGATGCACAAATGACTAGCTAGCCTTGAGCATACCAGAACTAGGGATGTGACAGCATTCTCCTACATGTGTGACCTCACTCCACCAAATTTAGGATCATTTCATCTAGCCAATTTCTCCCTATAATGTTCTCAAGTTTTTTGTCCAGAGAAGACCTCTGTGAAGGAAGTACCACTTTGGCTTGTCTACATGATATGAAATTTTTACAGTGTCTTCTCATGGATAGATCATCATGATATACCAAATTCCAGCCCTATCCAAGACTCTGTAAGTGCAACATCTAAATCCCTTTTCTGTACCATATTTGCAGTTGTGAAGCAACTATATTGAATATTGGTCCAAATCCTTTCAAAATTCACAAGACTGTAGTCCTTCCTATCCCTAACCTCTTTGACAACTTGTTTCACCTTTTCACCATCACATTTTACCTCTACTTCATGCCAAAAATTTCTACAACAAACTTCATCTGATGAATCCCATCAATCCAGAGCCGCTTCTGTTGATCCACCACTTCAGAGGAGACCTATCTTGGATGGAATGCATAGTAGACAACCTGTTGCACATCAGAGCGCACTGTGTGTGCATGTTTCACGCATTGACTATGTGTCTAGCATGCCAATGCACGCGCTATGTGCATTGGGGCCCTCTGCTCGTCCGTTTCTTTGTGCTCTCGCCACGGCACCATGTCCAGGAGCTTCGCCATGTTCACGCGCTCACTTCCCTACCTTGGCCCCCTCCTCTTTCTTCGTCCTCACGCGTCGGCAGCCCTGTCCGCGCTCTGATCGCCGCCCCACCACCATGGTCGGTCAACCGCGTCGCCCCCGAACTCTCTCGAGTGTTCCTGTGGCCTCTTTGTGTCATGTGAGTGCTCTGGACACGCCGCCCTTCCCTCCATGTGGCCCTGCTCATGCTAGAGCGCCGACACACACGTCGTTGTGGCCATGCTCGCCACACCTCAGTGTCCGGCTATAAATAGCCCTCCCCGAGGATTCCCAATACCACCAGCAGCCCCCTCTCACTCCTAGCAGCTCTCTAGCCTCTCAAACAAGCTCGAGGACCTCTCCTCGCCTCCCTCTGTCATTGATAATCCACAAGTATAGGGGATTGCAACATTGTTCGAGGGTAGAGTATTCAACCCAAATTTATAGATTTGACACAAGGGGAGCCAAAGAATATTTGTAAGTATTAACAGTTGAGTTGTCAATTCAACCACACCTGGAGATTAAATATTTCCAGCAAAGTGACCAGTAGCACAGTAGTATGATAGTTTTGATAGCAGTGGTAATAGTAATAGTAAAGGTAAAGGTAACAGTGATAGCAATAATTTTGTAGCAGTTGTAACAATAGCAATAGCAATAGCAATAGTAACTTAGCAAGAACAATATGTGAAAAACTCGTAGGAATTGGATTGGTGTTTTAGTTGGATGATATTCATCATATAATAGTCATAACCTAGGGCGACACAGAACTAGCTCTAGTCCATAAATATAATGTAGGCATGTATTTCGTAAATAGTCATACGTGCTTATGGAAAAGAACTTGCATGACATCTTTTGTTCTACCCTCCCTTGGCAGCGGGGTCTGCTACGTCTTGAGCTTGCATTGGTTTTCCTTGAAGAGGAAAGGGTGATGCAACACAGTAGCGTAAGTATTTCCCTCAATTTTTGAGAACCAAGGTATCAATCCAGTAGGAGGCTCCTCAACAAGTCCCACGAACCTACACAAACAAACAAAGAACTCCCAACCAACGCAATAAAGGGGTTGTCAATCCCTTCGCGGCCACTTGCGATAGTGAGATCTAATAGAGATAATAAGATAAGATAAATATGTTTTTGGTATTTTATAATATAGATGCAGAAAATAAAAGATGCAAATAAAAGTAAATTGGAAGCAAAAATGATAAGAGATAGACCCTGGGGCCATAGGTTTCACTAGTGGCTTCTCTCAAGATAGCATAAGTATTACGGTGGGTGAACAAATTACTGTCGAGCAATTGATAGAAAAGTGAATAATTATGACGTTATCTAGGCATGATCATGTATATAGGCATCACGTCCGCAACAAGTAGACCGACTCCTGCCTGCATCTACTACTATTACTCCACACATCGACCGCTATCCAGCATGCATCTAGAGTATTAAGTTCATAAGAACAGAGTAACACTTTAAGCAAGATGACATGATGTAGAGGGATAAACTCAAGCAATATGATATAAACCCCATCTTTTTATCCTCGATGGCAACAATACAATACGTGTCTTGCAACCCTCTCTATCTCTGGGTAAGAACACCGCAAGATTGAACCCAAAGCTAAGCACTTCTCCCATGGCAAGAAAGATCAATCTAGTAGGCCAAACCAAACCGATAATTCAAAGAGACTTGCAAAGATAACTCAATCATATAAAAGAATTCAGAGAAGATTCAATTATTATCTATAGATAAACTTGATCATAAACCCACAATTCATCGGATCTCGACAAACACACCGCAAAAAGAGATTACATCGAATAGATCTCCACAAGAGAGGGGGAGAACATTGTACTGAGATCCAAAAAGAGAGAAGAAGTCATCTAGCTAATAACTATGGACCCGAAGGTCTGTGGTAAACTACTCACAACTCATCGGAGGGGCTATGGTGTTGATGTAGAAGTCCTCCATGGTGGAATCCCCCTCCGGCAGAACGCCGACGACGGCTCCAAGATGGGATCTCGCGGATACAGAAGGTTATGGTGGCGGAAATATTTCTTCGATGGCTCCCTGGATGTTTTTGGGGTATGTAGGCTTATATAGGAGGAAGAAGTACGTCGGTGGCCGCCACGGGTCCCACGAGACAGGGGGCGCGCCCTATAGGGGTGGGCATGCCCTACCCTCTCGTGGCCGCCTCGGCTGCTTCTTACTTGCACTCCAAGTCCTCTGGATCACGTTCGTTCCAAAAATCACGCTTCCGAAGGTTTCATTCCGTTTGGACTCCATTTGATATTCATTTTCTTCGAAATACTGAAATAGGCAAAAAAACAGCAATACGGGTTGGGCCTCCGGTTAGTAGGTTAGTCCCAAAAATGATAATAATATGTAAAATAAAGCCCATAAACATCCAAAACAGGTAATATAATAGCATGGAACAATCAAAAATTATAGATACGTTGGAGATGTATCAAGCATCCCCAAGCTTAATTCCTGCTCGTCCTCGAGTAGGGAAATGATAAAAACGGAATTTTTGATGTGGAATGCTACCTAGCATACTTCTCAATGTAATTTTTCTTTAATGTAGCATGAATGTTCAGATCCAAATGACTCAAGATAAAAGCTTATAAAACATAAAAATAATAATGCTTCAAAGCATACTAACAAATAATCACGTCCTATCAAAATAACATAGCCAAAGAAAGCTTATCCCTACAAAATCATATAGTTAGTCCATGCTTCATTTTCATTACACAAAATACTCCCATCATGCACAACCCCGATGACGAGTCGAGCAATTGGTTCATATTTTTTAACGCGCTTTAGCTTTTCAACTCTTACGCAATACATGAGCGCAAGCCATGGACATAGCACTATGGTGGTCTAATGTGGTGGTTGTGAGGACAAAAAGTGGGAGAAGATAGTCTCACATCAACTAGGCATATCAACGGGCTATGGAGATGCCCATCAATAGATATCAATGTGAGTGAGTAGGGATTGCCATGCAACTTATGCACTAGAGCTATAAATATATGAAAGCTCAACAAAAGAAACTAAGTGGGTGTGCATCCAACTTGCTTGCTCACGAAGACCTAGGGCATTTTGAGGAAGCCCATCATTGGAATATACAAGCCAAGTTCTATAATGAAAAACTCCCACTAGTATATGAAAGTGACAACATATGAGACTCTCTATCATGAAGATCATGGTGCTATTTTTGAAGCACAAGTGTGGAAAAAGAGATAGTAGCAATTGTCCCTTCTCTCTTTTTCTCTCATTTTTTTTCTTCTTTCCCCTTTTTTCTCTTTTTTTCTTTTCTTTTTCTTTCTTTCTTTTCTTTTCTTTTTTTTCTTTTTCTTTGTGGGCTTCTTTGGCCTCTTTTATTTTTATAAAGTCCGAAGTCCCATCCCGACTTGTGGGGGATAGTCTTCATCATCCTTTCCTCACTGGGACAATGCTCTAATAATGAAGATCATCACACTTTTATGGATTTACAACTCAAGAAT
Organism: Triticum aestivum; assembly: GCF_018294505.1. Lineage (NCBI taxonomy): Eukaryota > Viridiplantae > Streptophyta > Magnoliopsida > Poales > Poaceae > Triticum > Triticum aestivum. The sequence goes on from NC_057804.1 coordinate 102,966,401, forward strand.
TACAACTCAAAGCTAGAACAAAATATGACTCTATATGAATGCCTCCGGCGGTGTACCGGGATATGCAATGAATCAAGAGTGAAATGTATGAAAATTATGAAGGTGGCCTTGCCACAAATACGATGTCAACTACATGATCATGCAAAAAGCAATATGACAATGATGAAACGTGTCATAATAAACGGAACGGTGGAAAGTTGCATGGAAATATATCTCGGAATGGCTATGGAAATGCCATATAGGTAGGTATGGTGGCTGTTTTGAGGAAGGTAAATAATGGGTTCAATACCGGCGAAAATTGCACGGCATAATAGAGGCTAGCTAAATGGAAGGATGAGTGTGCGTATATCCATGGACTCACATTAGTCATAAAGAACTCATATACTTATTGCAAAAATCTACTTAGCCCTCGAAGCAAAGTACTACTACGCATGCCCCAAGAGGGATAGATTGCTAGGAAAAATCCATCGCCCGTCCCCGATTGCCACTCATAAGGAAGACACTCAAAAGAGCACCTCATGCAACAAATTTGTCACACAACTTTTACCATATGTGCATGCTATGGGACTTGCCAACTTCAACAAAAGTATTTCTCAATTTCATAATTATCCACTAGAATGACCCTAACATTACTACCTTTATATCTCAAAACAATTATCAAGCATCAAATTGATCCTAGCATCCAATTCACTTTCTATGATAGTTTTTATTATACCCAACTTGGATGCTCATCATTCTAGGACCAAAATCATAACCAAAGCAAATACCATGCTGTTCTAAGAGACTCTCAAAATAATATAAGTGAAGCAAGGGAGACTAGCAATTTCTTCAAAATTAATCCACCGCCATGCTCTAAAAGATATAAGTGAAGTACTAGAGCAAAAACTATCAAGCTCAAAAGATATAAGTGAAGCACATAGCATATTCTAATAAATATCAATCAAGTAGGCTTCTCCCAAAAGGTGTGTACAGCAAGGATGATTGTGGTAGACCAAAAAGCAAATACTAATATAATACACGATGATCCAAGCAAAACACATATCATGTGGCGAATAAAAATATAGCTCCAAGTAAAGTTACCAATGAACGAAGACGAAAGAGGGGATGCCTTCCCGGGGCATCCCCAAGCTTAGGCTTGTGGCCATCCTTGAATATCTTGGGGTGCCTTGGGCATCCCCAAGCTTAGGCTTTTGCCACCCTTTAATATCTTGGGGTGCCTTGGGCATCCCCAAGCTTAGTCTTTTGCCACCCTTTATTCCATAGTCCATAAAAGCTTTACCAAAAACTTGAAAACTTCACAACACAAAACTCAACAAGAAATCTTATAAGTTCCGTTAGTGAAAGAAAACAAAACCACCACATAAGGTACTATAATGAACTCATTCTTTATTTATTTTGGTGTTAAACCTACTGTATTCCAAGTTCTCTATGGTTCATACCCTTACATACTAGGGTTAATTATCCTTTTGCCCTCAGTGGTGTCTCTGTGCTCAGTTTTGCCCTCAAATGCAAATTGTGCTCAGTTTTGCCCCTAGTCCATGCACAACTACTATGACAAGGCCAAACGGCCATATTTGAGTCCATTCCGTCCGCCAGCATTAGTGGTTGTGGGTCCGGAGCTTACACGTGGGACCGTGTGGACGTGGGTCCGGAGCTGACATGTAGGCCCGTGCAACTAAATCCCCAAATCATTCGTAGCTCACTCTGCCCATCCGCTTCCCCGCCGGCCAGCTGACCTGTGCCGCCGCCGCCACGTGCGTCGCGGCCAGCACCTGCCCCGCCACCAGCTGCACGCCTACTCCACCGCTACCGTCCTGCGCCTATGCTCCATGGCTACCTGCGACGCCCGCCACCTTCCTGTGACGCCACGGGTGGGGCGCCCGCCACCTACTTGACCCGCGGTGCGGCCTCCTTCCGTGCGCCCGGCCGGAGCGCTCAAAGGTGGGGGGCTGCTGGAGCTATTTGAACTAGGGGGAAGAACCCTAGGGCGAAATGGAGAGCAGCGGCGACCCTGGAGTATTTGGCGAGGCAGGCATCGGGCTGGAGATCCGCCGCGTCCATGACTGGGTTCCCGAGGGGTAAGTCCCGCCTCCTATTTAGATTGAGCTTAGTTGTGCATTTGAACACTCGATTCGAGTAGGTTTGCCCAATTAGTGTGCTGATTGCGTCTCTGTTTTTCACCGGTTAGGATGGAGTTGCGGTTTGCTTTCTTGATGCACATTAGAAGGGACCGGTACACGTTCGATGCAAAGGATCAGACGAAATACCAAGGAGGTTTTGATTATCGGTTGCCAATGGCTAGTAACTGGAGTTTCAGACAATTTGGGGAGGTAATTTGTAGCCAATATCCTTGGGGTTTGCTTGATGAAGTGGTATATAAATACTATGATGGGGAAAAGAAATGGGTGACAATTAGTAATGATGAAGAGCTAGCTACCATGTTTGTTAGGCATAAAGAGAAAGATAATTTTCATGTGAGGCTGCAAGTTGATATGCTTGAGCAGGCATTTGGACCTAGGATGACGGGTGCAACATCTCGGGGAGAACCAAGTCGTCGTATCTCTAGCCAGAATAGTTCATTTGGTGCACGGTGACGTGCTGGCTTGACAAGTGTGGGCAACAACAGTAGGGTCCCCCTTGAAGTGGAGCCTGACGACTACAAATTTGGGGTTGATGAAGAGAAGCTATATTCTGATGTTATTCGGAATTTACGACGGGCACCTCGGGCTGATAACCAAGATGAGGCTCACAATGCAGTCCGTGTGGATGATGATGTGGTGGGTGAGGACGAAGACCTTGCAGCTGTTGAATGGGACCCTTTGAACCCTCATATGGAAGAAAGTACAGTTTTTGCATCCATGAATGAGTATAGAAATGCACTTGTGACATACTGCATCAAGGTAGAACGTACATTCAAAGTTGACAAGAGCGATCAAGTACGTTACAGAGTGCACTGTCCGACTGAGGGTTGTCCATGGAGGCTGCTCGCATCTAAAATGCGAAATAGCACTAATGTTCAGGTCAAAGTGAACCCTTTTAAGCACACATGCCAGGAATCAACCCTTAGGAAGGATACAATCAGTAGAGCCAAGTCAAGATGGGTGATAGAAGAAGTAAAGAAGTGGGTGAAAGAAAACTAGCAAGTGGGTCCAAAGGAATTGCAGAAGAACATCAAAGATAAATTCAAGATAGATTTACCATACATGAGGTTGTTCAATGGTAAACAACATGCTATGGATTCTATAACTGGCAGGAAAGTTTTTAGTTGTTGTATTCATTCAAAGGTGAAGTGGAGAGGACAAGCCCAGGTAGTATTGTAGATATTGATCACCATACCGTGGAGTACACATTCAGGGGAGTGACAAAGACCAAGGAATGCTTTAGGAGGGTTTTTGTCTGCTTTGAGGCTTGTCGCCGGGGTTTTTTGGCAGGTTGCAGGCCTTATTTGGCTATTGATGCCACTTTTCTCATAGGGAGGTTTAAAGGACAGTTAGTAGCAGCTTGTGCAGTTGATGCACACAGTTTTGTATTTCCAGTTGCCTATGGTGTGCTGGAGACAGAGTCTGAGGAGAGCTGGACTTGGTTTTTGCATAATCTGCGCCGAGCTATTGCACATCCCAATGGGTTGGTCATTCATACAGATGCCTGCAAAGGTTTAGAAGTGGCCGTGGACAATGTGTTCCCTGGAGTAGAGCATAGGGAATGCATGCGTCACCTTGCTGCAAATTTCATGAAGAAATTCAAAGGAAAGGTGTATACCAACAATTTATGGCCAGCATCTTTGACCTGCAGTGTGAAGAAGCACAACTACCACTTGAGGCAGTTATACATGAATCCCAAAGTGAAAGAATACTTGGAAACACACCACTCTAAGTTATGGGCCAGAAGCCAATTCAGTGAACTGAGCAAAGTTGACTATGTGCACAATAATCTAGCAGAGTCTTTCAACTCAACGATCCGGAAACTAAAGGGTCATTATGTGGTGGATTTGCTGGACATGATAAGGATAGAATACATGCAGAAATTTCATTATCGTGCAGGAATAGCCGAGGCAAAATTCATGGGCCACATTATCATCCCTACCGTGATGAATGAACTGAAGCAGAAAACAACAGGCTTGGAAATGAACATGACTCTTTGCTCGGGTACCACAGCAGAGATATCATATTTTCATAAAGAGAAGAGGGAATGGAGATATCCAGTGGATTTAGAAGCTAGAACTTGCAGTTGTAGGCAATGGCAGATAACTGGGCTGCCATGCATTCATGCCTTGTTTTTCATCACTTCTCTCCCAGGTCCAGCAGGGAACATTCAGCAGTATGTGCATGATTACTACTCTGTTGCAAGGTTCAAAGCCACATATGCTTATGCCTTGCCTGCTATGGAGGGAAAGCAACAATGGGACATGGTGGACCCTGGATTCAAGCTTTGCGCTCCAGTTCTGAAGAGAGCAGCAGGTAGACCAAGGAAGAGTCGAATCAGACCTCGCAACGAAGGAGCTGGACTTGGAGCGAGGAAGCGTAAGTGCACAAGATGTGGTGGGTCTGGTCATTTCGGTAAGTACTGTGATAACACAATAGATCCAGCATTTGGAGAGAGTTTTGATGAAGGCTTCGATGAAAATGTTGGTCAGCAGCCGGTTGCCTCAACAGATGATGAAAATGATGGACAGCAGCCAGTTGCATCAGATGAGGATTTTGACGAGGTTCGAAATGATGATGGTCAACAGCCGCATGATTTTGACGATGATCCAAAATATCCTCCAAATAATGATTCAAGTGAGGCTCCAAATGATGATCATAGTGAGGCTCCAAATAGTGATCATGGTGATCCAAGTGAGGCTCCAAATGGTGATCCAAATGATGATCATGGTGATCCAAGTGAGGCTCCAAATGGTGACCAACCTTCTGTTGTTGTGAGTTCTGCTAGGTATGTAAATCTTGCAAGGGTCAAATACTACTATACATTTATGGGTCACTTGACATGATCTCATTACCCTTTATGTTTTGCACAGCTCTGTGATAGGTTTGAAGAAGATGCACAAGGTACCGACAACCAAGAGGAGAAGAGAAGAAGCAATGAGCACAAGGTGCACGAGGAGCAAAGTGATGGCAAGAAGCTCAAGGAACAGACAGAAGCCTGAACGCTATATATGAATAATTATGAAACATTATGAATAATGTTGTATTTCTGTTGGATGATGTTGGACCTATGTTAGAACTATGTTTGACATGATGTTTAAATGTGTTGGATGATGTTTGAATGAGCACATGGTTTTTCCTTTTTTTTGATTTTTTTGAATTTTATTTTGCTCATTTGAATTCTGGTCAAACCTAACTTTGACCAAGATTTAAACAAGTCTAAAACATCAAAATGAATAACTAAGCCTGGATCCTTCTTAGTCAATCCAAAATGAAGCTGTGGTGAGGTTTTTGAAATTTTCATGAAAAATGTGCTAAAATGAGGGGTCTAAAGGTAGGGTAAACGGCCTCATTTCTAAGCAAGGTTTTTTTGACCTTATCTAAATCAGCCAAATAACTTTCCTAAACATATATTCTATATATACAGACTATGTGCGCTGGTTTTTCCATTTTTTGATTTTTTTTAAATTTGTTTTGCTCATTTGAATTCTGGTCAAACTTAACTTTGACCAAGATTTAAACAAGTGTAAAACATCAAAATGAAAAACTAAGCCTGGATCCTTCTTAGTCACTCTAAAATGAAGATGTGGTGAGTTTTTTGAAATTTTCATGTTTATTTCCCCAAAACACTTCTCTTCACTTCATACAAGAGAGTTTGAGATACTCGAGATATCATACAATACACATGAACTTATCGTTTAAATGTATGTAAACCTTGTTTATCAACTTAAATCGTTAGTATATGACATAAGAAGACTATGTGCGCAAGTTTTTTATTTTTCTGATTTTTATTTAATTTATCATGCTCATTTGAAGTCTGGTCAAACATAGCTTTGACTGCTCCAAACCCCTCCCAAACCCAGCTAACCCTAGCGCTGAACCAGGACCGTTCATCTAACCCTAATGCTGAACAAGGGTCGTCGATCTAACCCTTCTAGAAGGAATTTGTGGGGAGGAGGGGGGCGATCCGCGAGATGCAATGTGATTGGCTGGGAGACTCTCTTTTTTAAAACAAATATCAGGCGCGCTAGATGGACCATTGGGCCGTCTCGTTGTCTGGGCCTGAGACCGTAGTAATTAGCCCGTCTCAGCCTTTCCAGGCCTTGCATGCATGCATGGGAGGCGGCGACGTGCATAGGCTGCGACGTGGGTTTGCATGCGCGGGAGGCTGCGACGTGCATGCATGCGAGCGAGGCGAGCGAGGCGCGCTAGCCGCGCTAGGCTAGCGAGGCCAGCTAGGTGGTTCAGAGCAGCGAGTCAGATGCACCGTCCGGTCAAAGAGCTATGCAGTGATTCAAATGCACGCACACGCCCCATGCATCGTTTTTGTGCAAAAAATTAAGAGTGCAAAGCGTAACGGATACACACACGCGCCCGGATATCCACACGTGTTCAGATTCACACACGCACCGTTATCATCCTTTCCATCTTCCTCTCCCACCCACAGGCCTATAAATGGGATGCCTATCTTCCTCTCCCACCCATAAGCCAGATCCGATCCATTCTCTCCAACTTCAAACACCCAATCGACCGAGCCCTCCCCAAGCGAGACCATGCAGTTCAACGGGCCAACCTCCAGCCGTCCGCCTGTCGTGCCGGAGCTGCGCTACCCATCGGGCGTGCTCGTGGAGAGGGAGCTCCGTGTGTGGGATATTTCAAGGTGGAGGCGTTCCATCGAACTCACCCGCGCCTTCCTCAGAGCCGGCTATGCCCACCTCCCACGAGGCTCACCGAGGATGTTCACCCTCAACGAGGTTCGTGACCATGGCGGCATCCTCCTACTGCTCACGGTCACCTTCACCAACCCGTTTGACGCGCGCGAGCTCCTCGGCCAAGTCTTTTGGTGTGGCTGCGAGGGCATCTTCTTCACCATCTACAACATCCACACCAACTACGAGAACATCTTCCCCACTCCAGCCGGGATGCACTCCCTTCCCTACGACAACGAGGAGGAGGTGTGAAGATGAAGACGGTGTTGAAGGGGCGCACGTGGCCAAAGTGGAAGGAGGAGGTCAAGATGAAGAATGTTTTTTATTTGTTGCTTTTCTATGTCGTGTCGTGTCGTGTCATGTTTCGTCATGAGTCCGCGAACTGTCCGTGAACTTATTATCCTTATTGTAATGTTACTTGTGTTGCATCTTATCTAAGTTATTTATTAGGGTTTATTATGTGTGTTAAAAAATGTTCATGCCCAAACATATAATTTCTTCCCTAAACCAAGCCATGAAGCTCGAGAACTTGTTGTTTTCATTAATGAAAATCGGAGGGGGTGAGAAGCCCACAGTTTCATTCAAAAAAAGTCATGAACTAACATGCAAATTTGTTCCCTTTAAATCCTAAACCAAGTGCCACTCTAACACTAAACCAAGTGCCACTCTAACCAAAATTTCAGTGCAAACATATGTTTTCAACATTCCAACCCTCCAAAATTTCAGTGCAAAACAAAGGAAAACCACTCTCACGCGTATGCAAACATTCACGGTCTCACTATTATTTTTTTGACAAATTTCGCAGTCTCACTATGTATACCTTCCTTCCCTACCCATGTCAAACTCTTGCCATCTCTCCTAGCGGTTTCCAGCGCAGCCCTAAACACCACAAACCCACGCGGTCATGGGTTCGAGTCCCCATCCGCACCAATTTTTTGTGCATTTTCCACCCTTCATTTTTAAACAAATTAGTTTTTACTCAATGTAATGCCCTTAAAAATGTTCATTTATTTTGGCACTAGGTGTAAACCTCTACCAGAGCTGAGGCACATTTTCCATGACATTTTGGTCTTTGATTTAAATCACGGTGTATTTGAATTGGATTACTTAAATTGCTATTAAATATTTAACAGCTCCAAAAAATTTCTAACCTTAATTGTTTGGCTCTGGAATATTTCATTAGCTGCATTTCATTGATCAAAAGTTTCTGAATTCCTCATATCTTCTCCTTTTTTTCAACATATTTAAATGTTGATCACTTCTTTTTTTTCAACATTTAAACAACTTTTACCAACATTTAAACTAGGTGAATTTCTCATACAATTTCAAGATTACAAATTCCTCCATAATTCATGCCTTTACATACATTTTCAACATTACAACCAGTGCGATTACCATACCTACAAATGCCCAAAAGTATTTGCAAATGGGTATTGGTAGTGCTTGATCTTCAAGCTTCCTAACCTTCTTCTTCAACATCCTAAGCTCAACAGCTAGCTCTCTGTCAGTGCGTGCTTCGCCCTCCATCTCTTCTTCCGGAGCTCGTGTTGCGGCCACTATGGTTCGGGGAAGCATGCACAACCATTCTTCATGCTCTTCTTGCAGTTCATTTATCAGAGTCTTGGCCAGAGCATCGACGCAAAGAAAAAAGCATGTCACCTGCATGAACACGGAACAGATCAACCCATTGCTCAAAGATCCCGACCACGAAAATGGTGCAATTGCCCCGATTCTTACCCCATTCTCGCTGCACACGTAGAACGGACGATTCTGGTTCCTCAATGTGTGAGAAACCCTCCGATCAACGCTCGCCCAGCACCGCGGACAGACGAAGATAGGCATCTCCACACGCGCCCGGCTCTGCATCCGTGAGGTGGCGCGGGAGCTTGCGGAAGGCATGGAGCTCGAAGACGAACGTGATCTCAACGCCGTCGTGCCCTCCACAACTAGCTTCCCACCGCCGCGGCCTCCACAGCTAGCTTCCCACCGTCGTCGTGCTAATAACTATGGACCCGAAGAGACTTGCAAAGATAACTCAATCATATAAAAGAATTCAGAGAAGATTCAATTATTATCCATAGATAAACTTGATCATAAACCCACAATTCATTGGATCTCGACAAACACACCGCAAAAAGAGATTACATCGAATAGATCTCCACAAGAGAGGGGGAGAACATTGTATTGAGATCCAAAAAGAGAGAAGAAGCCATCTAGATAATAACTATGGACCCGAATGTCTGTGTAAACTATTCACAACTCATCGGAGGGGCTATGGTGTTGATGTAGAAGCCCTCCATGGTGGAATCCCCCTCCGGCAGAACACCGACGATGGCTCCAAGATGGGATCTCACGGATACAGAAGGTTACGGTGGCGGAAATATTTCTTCGGTGGCTCCCTGGATGTTTTTGGGGTATGTAGGATTATATAGGAGGAAGAAGTACGTCGGTGGCCGCTCGAGGGGCCCACGAGACAGGGGGCGCCCAATAGGGGTGGGCGCGCCCTACCCTCTCGTGGCCGCCTCGGCTGCTTCTTGACTTGCACTCCAAGTCCTCTGGATCACGTTCGTTCCAAAAATCACGCTTCCGAAGGTTTTATTCTGTTTGGACTCCATTTGATATTCCTTCTCTTCGAAATACTGAAATAGGCAAAAAAACAGCAATACGGGCTGGGCCTCCAGTTAGTAGGTTAGTCCCAAAACTGATAATAATATGTAAAATAAAGCCCATACACATCCAGAACAGGTAATATAATAGCATGGAACAGTCAAAAATTATAGATACGTTGGAGACGTATCAGGGTCCATAAGGAAACAAAGGGATATTAAGGCCTCCTTTTAATAGAGAACCGAAACAAAGCATTAACACATAGTGAATACATGAATTCCTCAAATTACGGTAATCACCGGAAAGAATCCCAATTATTGTCACCTTGGGGTATGCGGATCATAACACGTAATAGGTTCGTATAACTTGCAAGATCGGATCAAGAACATACATATGATGGTGAAAACATAAATGGTTCAGATCTGAAATCATGGCACTCGGGCCCTAGTGACAAGCATTAAGCATAGCAAAGTCCTAGCGACATCAATCTAAGAACATAGTGGATACTAGCGATCAAGCCCTAACAAAACTAACTCGGTTACATGATGAATCCCATCGAACCCCTTACCATCTAGCAAGCCTATGAAGGAATTACTCACTCTCGGTGGGGAGCATCATGAAATTGGTGATGAAGGAGGGTTGATGATGACGATGGCGGTGAATCCCCCTTTTCGGAGCCCATAACAAACTCTAGATCTGCCCTCCCGATGAAGAACAAGAGGTGGCGGCGGCTCCGTATCGTGAAACATGATGAAACTTCCTCTCCGAGTTTGTTTCTCAAATAATAGGATTCTATAGAGTTGGAATTAGGGTCAGCGGAGCCTCATGGGCCCCACTACCCACTAGGGCATGCCAGAGGGGGGTGGCGTGCCCTGATGCCTCATGGGCAGCTGCCCCCCCTCCAGTGGGTATTGTGTAGGATCAAAAGTATGTCTAGAGGGGGGGTTAGACTACTTGACCAAATAAAAATCTAGCTTTTTCTCAATTTTAAGTCTTGGCAGATTTCAACAACTTAGCACAAGTCAAGCAATCAACCTACACATGAAATTCTAAGAGTGTGGCAGCGGAAAGTAAAACATTGCATATGAAGGTAAAGGGAAGGGTTTGGAGAGGGTAAACGCAATGTAGACATGGATATTTTTGGCATGGTTCCGATAGGTGGTGCTATCGTGCATGCACGTTGATGGAGACTTCAACCCATGAAGGGTAACGGTTGCACGAGTCCACGGAGGGCTCCACCCACGAAGAGTCCACGAAGAAGCAACCTTGTCTATCCCACCATGGCCATCGCCCACGAAGGACTTGCCTCACTCATGTAGATCTTCACAAAGTAGGCAATCTCCTCATCCTTACGAACTCCTTGGTTCAACTCCACAATCTTGACGGAGGCTCCCAAGTGATACCTAACCAATCTAGGAGACACCACTCTCCAAAAGGTAATAGATGGTGTGTTGATGATGAACTCCTTGCTCTTGTGCTTCAAATGATAGTCTCCCCAACACTCAACTCTCTCTCACAGATTTGACTATGGTGGAAAAATGATTTGAGTGGAAAGCAATTTGGGGAAGGCTAGAGATCAAGATTCTTGTGGTTGGATTGGAATGTCTTGGTCTCAACCATGAGTAGGTGGTTCTCTCTCAGAAAATGAGTAGTGGAAGTGTAGGCACGTTCTGATGGCTCTCTCTCGAATGGACAAGGGGGTGGAGGGGTATATATAGCCTCCACACAAAATCTAACTGTTACACACATTTTACCAAACTTGGTCAGACCGAATAGGGAAACTCGGTGAGACTGATCTAGTTCAAAATGTGAACGTTAGGATTTTCGGTGGGACCAACGAGATCAACTCGGTGGGACCGATGTGCTAGGGTTAGGGCAAAACCTCATCTCAGTGAGACCGATCGCATGAACTCGATGAGACCAATTTCAGAAATGAGCAAACAGAGAGTTGGTCAAGCAAACTCAGTGGGAATGATCGCTCATTTTGGTGAGACCAAAATATTATGAAAAGGAAACAGGGAGTTTGCATTGCGAACTCGGTGGGACCGATGGCTCATCTCGGTAAGACCGAAACGTTACGAAGGGAAATAGAGAGTTTGCAATCCCATCTCGGTGAGACCGAAATCCCTATCGGTGAGTCCGAACTGATTAGGGTTTCTGGCAGTGGCTATGTCAAGTGAACTCGGTGGCGCCAGATGGATAAAATCGGTGGGGCCGAGTTTGACTTTAGGATTAGGACAAATTTGGATTTGAGAAAGTGGTTGAGAGATTTGGGGCATATCGCTAAGTATTTTGAGCAAGCAAGCCATTAAGAAACACCTCATCCCCTTTTAATAGTATTTGGCTTTTCCTATGGACTCAATGTGATCTTGGATCACTAAAATGAAAATGAAGAGTCTTGAGCTTTTGCCAATATGTGTCCTTAGCATTTTGAGGGGTCCGCATCTCTAGTCCATGCCATGCCAATCATTGAACTTTCTGAAACATTTAACTTGAATGGATATTAGTTCAATGAGCTATATGTTGTTATGAATTACCAAAGCTACCCGGGGATTAGTTGCACTTTCATTCTCCCCCTTTTTGGTAATTGGTGACAACATATAGATCAAAGCTTTGACAAATGATAAATAAATGAAGTACATCGTCGCTTTGAGAAGTATGTGATATGCAAGCGCTCCCCCCTAAATTTGTGCATTATTTAAAATTTGCTTTTGAATGCAAATGCACAATCGATTAGGATCACGGGTTACTCTTCCATGTCACATACATCTTGGTAGAGCGCTCAAAATGATAGAATATAAATATCATGCACTCATCACCAAGGCAAACATGATTTATCATACACATATCATCAAGCAAGCAAATACTTAAGCATGATATGATCAAACACATGATCATAGAGGTATCTCACACACAAGCACAAATAGTGTAGCAAACAAGCAAGCAAATAACAAGTAGCAAGAGAGGCAAATAAAAGTAAAACACACACTCGCTCAAAGCCTATGATCTATCACTTTCTCCCCCTTTGGCAACAAGTTACTAAAAAGCTTGAAAATGCATAGTGCTATGCAGCACTCTAAGCACGATCTCTGGGAGCTCCGGTGTGCGAAGATGGCATGGAGAGGACAACATCTACAAAATCTCCCGCTGATGTATGAGGAACTAGAGGAGTTGCAATTGGAGCGGCAACTGGGGTAGTGGATGCAGGTGCTGAAGTGGTAGCTCTTGTGTCACTGGCTGGCACAACTATAGACCTGTGAGCTCTAGGCACTCTCTGAAATGCATTTGTGGAGCTCTCCCTCTCATGTCCTCTGCTTCTTCTTGAAGTTGCTCAACTGTGGTATGAATTCCTTTGACCTTCAAGTCTAGATCATAAAATTTTGTTTCAATCATCCTCTCAAGACTTTCTTGGTTTTGAGTCAGGGTGGCTAGTCCTTTCTCAATCTCACTGTGGCCTCAAGCAGATAGCTGAGCTGATCCTGTTTGGTCTTGAGATTTACAGTTGAGGCATCTGGAACCTTGGAAGTCTTTGCAGCTTCTACTTTCTCTCTTTTCTCCTAAGCCTCTACAGATGTAGGATGTGATGCATCCATGACAACAACATTGTCCTTAAATTATGGCCTCAGGGGAAGGTGCTCTCTGTCCAGAAGATATGTGCGTGTACCAGTCTTAGAGTTGATGAGCATCTGAATGTGTGGGGCATATCCACATGACCTCTTCTGATCTGCTGCAGTCCTCTTAATTGTTTCAACAATCAAGGTCATCACCTTGAACTTCTCTGGCACATCAAACATATGCAGCAAGTTGATTGAGTGCCCTCTGATCATCATGTCATCTCCTGATTTGGGCGACAAGGTGTACCTCAATATAGTGTTGATGGTAGGCAGCCCTGACAACAGATAGGAGATGGAGCCAAACTTGTGAGTCTCCAAGGCATCATCAGGAATTTCCTTGCACGTGTGTGCCATGGAGTTATGGCCTTTCCTGGGCTTGGCATAAACATCTGTGTCATTTTCAGATTCTTCAGGGGCATTGATTAGCTTGGCCCGCTCAGCAATGGAGGATTGGTACCTAGTACCTTCAGTCATCCAGACTATCTTTCCATCTAGGTAAAAATGCGCAGTTTAATAAAATTGCATCACCATCTCATCATTCCATTTTGTAAGTTCCTAACCAACAAAAGTATCAACTTCATTCATCCTGAAGCTCTCATGAACTCCAAGGAAGTAGTCAGCATCGTTATCAATATATTCCTAGTCCACCCATCTCATGTCACTGACTATGGGCTTCTTGTCCAAAAGAACTGTCTCATAGAAGTCCTATTGCTCCTTGGTGTGAAACCTGTAATCCACAGCAGTCCTTCTCCTTGTAGCATAGGGGTTTGTCTGTCTCCATAGTCTGAGACCTGCATCTTTTCTCCCTTTCATGTTCTCTGCTACTGCGTGAGTGTCATCATGATCTAGAATTTTTGGCTTGAGCTTCCTGAGCACTTGGGGCTCAACATCCTCTTGAACTTCAGGCACTGGGGCCTTGTTCTTCTCAGCAGCAGAGACATTTCTTGTGGATCTCTTGGGTGTTGTTGGCTTTGAAGCTTGAGCAGCAGCAACAACAGGCTTGGGAGCTGTCTTGGGCTTAGATGGAGCAGCCCCAGACTTGATAGCATCTCCCATCAGCTTCTGGGTCTTGGCAGGAGGTGCAATGGGCTCTTCCTCCTCCTCTTCATCAGATTCCCTGACCATAGATGGCTTTCCAATCACTCTGGCCATGGTCTTCTTGACCCTTTCTTTTCTTTTCTTTCCTCCAGTAGCCTCTTCTTCTCTTGGTTCAACAGTAGCTTGAGTTGAGGCTCTGGCTTTGGACATAGGAATTCTCTTGGCAGGTGCTTTCTTGTGCATACCAGGCTTGGTTGAGGCAGCACTACCAAATTCCTTCTTGAAAACCTTCTTCTTTGAGGTTACTTCCTCAATTTCAAAGTCCTCATCCTGTGAGTCAGAAGTTTTCTTCTTCCTTTGCCCGACAGTGGCCTTTGGAAGATTGCTTGGGGTGCTTCTACTACCCTCATCATAACTGCTGTTTGAGGGACTAGTGCCCTCACTCAGATTAGCATGCTCCTCTAACCGATTCTGGCTATCACTTTGGTCTAACATCTCTGACACTGAAAGCTGACCCTGTGAATAGATAGGTTTAGATAGAGTAGATGAGCATAACAAAGCACAACCATTTTTCAAAACAAGTGATTCAAAAACTTAGTTTTAGTTTTCTACAGAAAGTATTTTGGAGCTACCGATATTACAAACCAGTGACACCGAAGTAGTTCTGGAGTCTAAACATGCAAGATCGGTCAGACCGAGATGCAGTTTGGTGATTCCGAGTTGCTAGGGTTTCACAGAGAGATGAACTCGGTCACACCGATTGGTATGTTTCGGTCAGACCAAAAAGTACTTGTGCTATGGCCTGAGCCAAATCGGTGAGACCTAAATCCTAATATCGGTCGGTCCGAGATGAGTTCGGCGGAAACCTAAACCTAAATTTTTGAATCGAATCTAATCTAATAGAGTTTGTAGTGGATAGAGTAGTCTCAAAAGTGGCAAGAATATAGGCATTGATCTTTGTGCTTGGAATCGGAGTGGGGATGGCACAAAGGGACGGGTTCATACCCTAATTTGGCGATGAACCCGCTACGGCAACAACGGCAGCGAAGATACCCGTTGATGGTGACGGAGATTAGTGATGTCTACTATGCAACCTTCTTCTTGTAGACGTTGTTGGGCCTCCAAGTGCAGAGGTTTGTAGGACAGTAGCAAATTTCCCTCAAGTGCATGACCTAAGGTTTATCAATCCGTGGGAGGCATAGGATGAAGATGGTCTCTCTCAAACAACCCTGCAACCAAATAACAAAGAGTCTCTTGTGTCCCCAACACACCCTATACAATGATAAATTGTATAGGTGCACTAGTTCGACGAAGAGATGGTGATACAAGTGCAATATGGATGGTAGATATAGGTTTTTGTAATCTGAAATTATAAAAACAGCAAGGTAACTAATGATAAAAGTGAGCGTAAACGGTATTGCAATGCTAGGAAACAAGGCATAGGATTCATACTTTCACTAGTGCAAGTTCTCTCAACAATAATAACATAATTGGATCATATAAATATCCCTCAACATGCAAAAAAGAGTCACTCTAAAGCCACTAATAGCGGAGAACAAACGAAGAGATTATGGTAGGGTACGAAACCACCTCAAAGTTATCCTTTTCGCTCAATCTATTCAAGAGTCCGTAGTAAAATAACATGAAGCTATTCTTTCCGTTCAATCTATCATAGAGTTCATACTAGAATAACACCTTAAGACACAAATCAACCAAAACCCTAATATCACGTAGATACTCCATTGTCACCTCAAGTATCCGTGGGCATGATTATACGATATGCATCACACAATCTCAGATCCATCTATTCAACCAACACAAAGTACTTCAAAGAGTGCCCCAAAGTTTCTACCAGAGAGTCAAGACGAAAACGTGTGCCAACCTCTATGCATAGGTTCATGGGCGGAACCCGCAAGTTGATCACCAAAACATACATCAAGTGGATCACGTGATATCCCATTGTCACCACAGATAAGCACGGCAAGACATACATCAAGTGTTCTCAAATCCTTAAAGACTCAATCCGATAAGATAACTTCAAAGGGAAAACTCAATTCATCGCAAGAGAGTAGAGGGGAAGAAACATTATAAGATCCAACTATAATAGCAAAGCTCGCGATACATCAAGATCGTGCCATAGAGAGAACATGAGAGAGAGAGAGATCAAACACATAGCTACTGGTACATACCCTCAGCCCCGAGGGTGAACTACTCCCTCCTCGTCATGGAGAGCGCCGGGATGATGAAGATGGCCACTGGTGAGGGATCGCCCTCCGACAGGGTGCCGGAACAGGGTCCCGAGAGGTTTTTGGTGGCTACAGAGGCTTGCAGCGGCGGAACTCCCGATCTATTGTTCTCTTTGATGTTTTTAGGGTATATGGGAATATATAGGCGAAAGAAGTCGGTCGGGGGAGCCACGAGGGGCCCAAAAGAGTGGAGGGTGCGCCCAGGGGGGTGGGCGCGCCTCCCTATCTCGTGGCCTCCTCGAAGCTTCCCTGGCTTGCACTCCAAGTTCCCTGGATTGCTTCTATTCCAAAAATAACTTTCCCGAAGGTTTCATTTCGTTTGGACTCCGTTTGTTATTCCTTTTCTTCGAAACACTGAAATAGGCAAGAAAACAGCAATATGGGCTGGGCCTCCGGTTAATAGGTTAGTCCCAAAAATAATATAAAAGTGTATAATAAAGCCCATAAACATTCAAAACAGATAATAAAATAGCATGAATGCTTCATAAATTATAGATACGTTGGAGACGTATCAATTAGTGGCAAAAGGATACTGACTACGAGAAGACGATATGGAGACGTCGAATCAGCAGAGCTGGACAGGCGCGGGAGAAGCGTTTGGAGGAATTTCCAAATTTTCAACATGTGGATATATATATCCAGACCCTATTGGTGTGACCGAGTGGAATGCCTCGGTAACACCGAGATGCAGAATCGCAAGCCGTTGCTGCAACTCGGTGTGACCGAAAATTTCAAATCGGTTGCACCAAGATTAAAACCTAGATCAACTTAATGAACTCGGTGTGACCGAATGGGATGAATCAGTCAGAACGAAATGAACTAAGAGGTTTTGGAAGTTAAGTCTATGAAGAATCGATGGCTCCGAGTGCTCCTTGATGACCCACAAGTGTAGGGGATCTATCATAGTCCTTCCGATAAGTAAGAGTGTCGAACCCAACAAGGAGCAGAAGGAAATGACAAGTGGTTTTCAGTAAGGTATTCTCTGCAAGCACTGAAATTGTAGGTAATAGATAGTTTTGTGATAAGATAATTTGTAACGAGTAACAAGCAATAAAAGTAAATAAGGTACAACAAGGTGGCCCAATCCTTTTTGTAGCAAAGGACAAGCCTGGATAAATTCTTATAATGAGAAAAGCGCTCCCGAGGACACATGGGAATTATCGTCAAGCTAGTTTTCATCACGCTCATATGATTCGCGTTCGTTACTTTGATAATTTGATATGTGGGTGGACCGGTGCTTGGGTACTGCCCTTTCTTGGACAAGCATCCCACTTATGATTAACCCCTATTGCAAGCATCCGCAACTACAAAAGAAGTATTAAGGTAAACCTAACCATAGCATGAAACAAGTGGATCCAAATTAGCCCCTTACGAAGCAACACATAAACTAGGGTTTAAGATTCGGTCACTCTAGCAACCCATCATCTACTTATTACTTCCCAATGCCTTCCTCTAGGCCCAAGTAATGGTGAAGTGTCATGTAGTCGACGTTCACATAACACCACTAGAGGAGAGACAACATACATCTCATCAAAATATCGAACGAATACCAAATTCACATGACTACTAATAGCAAGACTTCATCCATGTCCTCAGGAACAAACATAACTACTCACAAAGCATATTCATGTTCATAATCAGAGGGGTATTAATACGCATTAAGGATCTGAACATATGATCTTCCACCAAATAAACCAACTAGCATCAACTACAAGGAGTAATCAACACTACTAGCAACCCACAGGTACCAATCTGAGGTTTGGGTACAAAGATTGGATACAAGAGATGAACTAGGGTTTGAGAGGAGATGGTTCTGGTGAAGATGTTGATGGATATTGACCCCCTCCCGATGAGTGGATCGTTGGTGATGACGATGGTGATGATTTTCCACTCCCGGAGGGAAGTTTCCCCTGCAGAACAGCTCCACCGGAGCCCTAGATTGCTTCCGCCAAGGTTCCGCCTCGTGGCGGTGGAGTTTCGTCCCGTGAGCTTTCTTATGATTTTTTCTAGGGTAAAAGAGTTCATATAGCAGAAGATGTCCACCGGAGGGCTACCAGGTGGCCCACGAGGCAGGGGGCGCCCTGTAAGGGTGGGCGCGCCCCCACTCTCGTGGATGGTGGGTGGCCCCCTCAGGTATTTCTTCCGCTCAATAATTATTATTAATTCCAAAAATGACTTTCATGGAGTTTCAGGACTTTTGGAGCTATGCAGAATAGGTCTGCAACATTTGCTCCTTTTCCAGCCCAGAATCCCAGCTGTCGGCATTCTCCCTCTTTATGTAAACCTTGTAAAATAAGAGAGAATATCCATAAGTATTGTGACATAACATGAAATAACAGCCCATAATGCAATAAATATTGATATAAAAGCATGATGCAAAATGGACGTGTCAACTCCCCCAAGCTTAGACCTCGCTTGTCCTCAAGCGGAAGCCGATATCAAAATATATGCCCACATGTATAGAGATAGAGGTGTCGATAAAAATAAAATACGGACATGATGGCATCATGATCATTCTTATAACAGCAACGTATATATATAATTTATCATATGATTTCTTATGCTCAAGTAATAATCTATTCACAATGTCAAGTATGAATCAAAAACTTCATTGGGAACTAACAAACTATAATCTCGGTCACTGAAGCAATTGCAATTTATCATAACATCGGAAAGAGTCAATATAAGAGCTTTTCAACAAGTCCACATACTCAACTATCATCTAGTCTTTCACAATTGATGACACTCACGCAATACTTATGGTTAGGGAATTTTAATCGGACACAGAGAAAGATAGGGGCTTATAGTGTTGCCTCCCAACATTTTACCTCAAGGGTAATGTCAACAATAATAGTTCATGCTAACTTACATCCAATTGGATATATATATATATATATATATATATATATATATATATATATATATAGGATCTTTCAAACACGAGGTGCTTGCCAAGGATAAAATGAAAAAGGGAAAGGTGAAGATCACCTTGACTCTTGCATAAAGTAAAAGTAAAAGATAGGCCCTTTGTAGAGGGAAGCAGAGGTTGTCACGCGCTTTTAGGGTTGGATGCAAAAAATCTTAATGCAAAAGAACGTCACTTTATATTGCCACTTATGATATGAACCTTTATTATGCAGTCCGTCGCTTTTATTACTTCCATATCACAAGATCGTATAAAGCTTATTGTCTCCACACTAATAAGTCATACATATTTAGAGGGCAATTTTTATTGCTTGTAACATGACAACTTACTTGAAGGATCTTACTCAATCCATAGGTAGGTATGGTGGACTCTCGTGGCAAAACTGGGTTTAAGGATATTTGGAAGCACAAGTAGTATTTCTACTTGGTGCAAGGAATTTGGCTAGCATGACGGGGAAAGGCAAGCTCAACATGTTTGAATGATCCATGACAATATACTTTAACTGAGATGTGAGAAAACATAACCCATTACGTTGTCTTCCTTGTCCAACATCAACTCTTTAGCATGTCATACTTTAATGAGTGCAACAATCATAAAAGATGTCCAAGATAGTATATTTATATGCGAAAACCTCTCTTTATTTATTACTTCCTATTAATTGCAACGATGACCAAAACTATGTTTGCCAACTCTCAACAACTTTTATGCCTCATACTCTTTATGTGTGAAGTCATTACTATCCATAAGATCAATATGGTCTCTTTTATTTATTTTTGTTCTTTCTATTTTCTCAAGATCATAGCAAGATAGCAAAGCCCTTGACTCAACACTAATCTTTATTATATATAGCTCACGGACTCAATTACATAGAGGGATCACAAAGCAAAACTCAAAACTAATTCATACCAAGACTTTATTCTACTAGATCAAGATATTACTAAAAGGATCGAACTAAGTAAAACAGTAAAGATAGGAGTGTGATGGTGATACGATACCGGGGCAACTCCCCCAAGCTTGGCAGTTGCCAAGGGGAGTGCCCATACCCATGTGATTATGTCCTCAGAGGTGGTGAAGAAGGAGTTGTTGATGATGTAGGCTTGTCGTCCGTCTTCCAAGGCATAGGCTCACCATCATAAAAGGATGATCGAGTCTTCGAGATCCTCAAATCTGCAGCCAAACTCATCCTTTTGAATCTATATTCATACTCACAATTTTGGTTTTGCAGGTCATAGATCTGGGCTTGGAGGTGCTCGATTTTCTCATGAAGCTTGAAGATGGTCTCCCCAATGTTCTTGGCGTCCAACTTGTGGTTGTTGGTGAACTCCGCAATCATCATCTGGTTGGCGTTAAGTCCGTGCTCCACCATCCCTTGGCACTTGAAAACTTGTTATTCCATCGCTTCGAGCTTTGTATCCACGCTTCCGGTACTCCTTGGTCCCTCCACATCACGGATATGCAGCACCCCCTCACGCATCTCAATGGCTTGAGGGTGATGCAGCACCTCCGCGAGGTAGGGGTTGATGACCCTCTCGAAGAACTTATCCTTGGGCGCGCTTGAAGACGTCATGGTGCTCTAGATCTGTCAGAAAAACAGCTCGAAACAAAGACAGAGGATATTTGCGTGATATGGTGGTCAAAACCTTCGGGAGATTATATAATGATTTTTTACGACCAAAAGAAGTATCGTGCAAGAAAACGGAGTCCGGAGAGCACACGAGGTGCCCACGAGGCAGGGGCATGCCTAGTAGGGTAGGGCGCGCCCTCCACCCTCGTGGACGCCTCGTGTCCTTCCCGGACTACTTCTGATTTTCCTATTTTCTTAAATATTCCAAAACAGAGAAAAATTGCTATTAGAATTGTTTTGGAGTCGGTTTACTTACCGTACCACATACCTATTCCTTTTTGGAGTCTGAAACGTTCTGGAAAGTGTCCATTATGTATTCCTCTGGGGTTATGGTTTCAATAACATTAGTTTCAACATTTATAGGATTACCTGAGATATAATGTTTGATTCTTTGACCATTCACCACCTTTGGATTTATGCCTTCGAAGTTGTTGATTTTTATGGCACCGGAACGATAACCTCCTCGATAACGTAAGGACCTTCCCATTTAGAGAGAAGTTTTCCTGCAAAAAATCTTAAACGAGAGTTGAATAGCAACACATAGTAACCTACGTTAAACTCACGCTTTTGTATCCTTTTGTCATGCCATCTTTTAACTTTCTCTTTAAACAACTTGGCATTCTCATAAGCTTGGGTTCTCCATTCATCAAGTGAGCTAATATCAAATAACCTCTTCTCACTGGCAAGTTTGAAATCATAATTGAGCTCTTTAATAGCCCAATATGCCTTATGTTCTAGTTCTAGAGGTAAGTGACATGCTTGTCTATAAACCATTTTATATGGAGACATATCCATAGGATTTTTATATGCAGTTCTATAAGACCATAATGCATCATCAAGTTTCTTGGACCAATTCTTTCGAGATCTATTAACAGTCTTTTGCAAAATTAATTTGAGCTCTCTATTACTCAGTTCTACTTGACCACTAGACTGTGGGTGATAAGGAGATGCAATTCTATGATTAACATCATACTTATCAAGCATTTTACGAAAAGCACCATGAATAAAATGTCAACCACCATCAGTCATTAAGTATCTAGGGACTCCAAACTTCGGAAAAAATAAGTTCTTTAAGCATCTTAATAGAGGTGTTATGATCAACACTACTAGTTGGAATAGCTTCTACCCACTTAGTAACGTAATCAACAACAACTAAAATATGTGTATATCCATTAGAGGCAGGAAAAGGTCCCATATAATCAAAGCCCCAAACATCAAACGGTTCAATAACAAGAGAATAATTCATAGGCATTTCTTGACATCTACTAATATTACCAATTCTTTGACATTCATCACAAGACAAGACAAACTTACGGGCATCTTTGAAGAGAGTAGGCCAATAAAAACCGGATTGCAATACCTTATGCGCAATTCTATCTCCAGCGTGGTGTCCTCCATATGCCTCGGAGTGACACTTACGTAGGATCTATTCCTGTTCATGCTTAGGTACACAACGTCTAATAACACCGTCTACTCCTTCTTTATAAAGGTGTGGGTCATCCCAGAAGTAATGTCTTAAATCATAAAAGAACTTTTTATTTTGCTGGTATGTGAAACTAGGTGGTATAAATTTAGCAACAATGTAATTAGCATAATCAACATACCATGGAGCAGTACGAGAAGCATTTATGACAGATAATTTTTCATCAGGGAAGCTATCATCAATAGGTAGTGGGTCATCAAGAACATTCTCTAACCTAGACAAGTTGTCTGCAACGGGGTTCTCAGCTCCCTTTCTATCAATAATATGCAAATCAAATTCTTGTAGCAAGAGAACCCATCTAATAAGTCTAGGTTTAGCATCTTTCTTTTCCATAAGATATTTAATAGCAGCATGGTCAGTGTGAATAGTTACTTTAGAATCAACAATATAAGGTCTGAACTTATCACACGCAAATACAACTGCTAAGAATTCTTTTTTAGTAGTAGCATAATTTCTCTGTGCATTGTCTAGAGTCTTACTAGCATATTGAATAACATTTAATTTCTTATCAACTCTTTGTCCTAGAACAGCCCCTACAACATAATCACTAGCATCACACATAATTTCAAAGGGTAAATTCCAATCAGGTGGCTGAACAATAGGTGCAGAAATCAAAGCTTTCTTAAGTATTTCAAATGCTTCTCCACAATCATCATTGAAGACAAAAGGAATATCTTTTTGTAATAAATTAGTCAGAGGGCTAGAGATTTTAGAAAAGTCCTTAATGAACCTCCTATAAAAACCGGCATGACCAAGGAAACTCTGTATACCTTTAATGTCCTTGGGACATGGCATCTTTTCAATAGCATCAACTTTAGCTTTATCAACTTCAATACCACTTTCAAAAATTTTATGCCCCAAGACAATGCCTTCATTAACCATAAAGTGGCACTTCTCCCAATTCAAAACAAGACTAGTATCTTCGCATCTTTGCAAAACTCGATCAAGGTTGCTTAAGCAATCATCAAAAGAGGATCCATAAACGGAGAAATCATCCATGAATACCTCACAAATCTTTTCACAAAAGTCGGAGAATATAGCCATCAGGCATCTTTGAAAGGTAGCAGGTGCATTACATAAACCAAAAGGCATACGTCTATAAGAAAAAGTACCAAAAGGGCAAGTAAAAGTAGTGTTTGCTTGATCATCCGCTGACACAGGTATTTGAGGGAAACCAGAATAACGATCTAGAAAGTAGAAATGTGTATGTTTGGATAGTCTTTGTAGCATTTGATCAATAAAAGGTGAAGGGTAATGATCTTTCTTAGTAGCTTTATTTAATTTGCGGAAATCAATTACCATCCTATAACCTGTAATAATTCTTTGTGGGATCAATTCATCTTTATCATTAGGAACTACAGTAATACCTCCCTTCTTAGGGACACAATGGACATGACTTACCCACTGACTATCAGCAACAGGATAAATTATACCTGCCTCGAGGAGCTTTAGTATTTCCTTTCTTACCACTTCTTTCATCTTAGGATTTAACCGTCGTTGATGATCTCTAATTGGTTTGGCATCTTCTTCCAAATTTATTTTGTGTTGGCACAAGGTGGGACTAATGCCCTTAAGATCATCAAGAGTATATCCAATAGCAGCACGGTGCTTCTTCAGAGTTTTCAATAATCTTTCCTCTTCCTGCTCTGAAAGGTTAGCACTAATAATGACAAGATATATCTTCTTTTCATCAAGATAAGCATATTAAGAGTATCAGGTAAAGGTTTAAGCTCAAACACGGGATCACCCTTGGGTGGAGGGGGATCCCCTAGGATTTCAACAGGTAAGTTGTGTTTCAGATAGGACCCTGTTTAAAGAATACTTCATGTATCTCCCTTCTTTCATTCATAAACATATCGTTTTCATGGTATAGCAAATATTGTTCTAAAGGATCATTAGGAGGCACGACAATAGAAGCAAGACCAATAATTTCATCCTTACTAGGCAATTCTTTATCATGGGGTTGTCTATGAAATTTAGCAAAATTAAACTCATGAGACATATCTCCCAAGACAATTGTAACAATATCCTTTTCACAATCAATCCTAGCATTGACAGTATTTAAGAAGGGTCTACCAAATATAATGGGACAAAAGCTATATTGTGGGGAACCAAGAACAAGAAAATCAGCAGGGTATTTAACTTTCCCACACAAGACTTCAACATGTCTAACAATTCCAATTGGTGAAATGGTATATCTATTGGCAAGCTTAATTGTAACATCAATTTCTTCTACCTCAGCAGGTGCAATATCATGCATAATTTCTTCATATAAGGAAAAAGGTATTGCGCTAGCACTAGCACCCATATCACATAAGCCATGATATCGATGATCTCCTATTTTAATAGAAATAATAGGCATGCCTACAAAAGGTCTATCTATCTTAGCATCGGGTCTAGCAATGTTAGCAGCCTGTTCACAGAAATAAATAACATGCCCATCAATATTATCAGCCAAGAGATCTTTGACCATAGCAATACTAGGTTCAACTTTAATTTGCTCAGGAGGTGTATATGTTATAGTATTACTCTTACGAACCACAGTTGAAGCTTCAGCATGATCCTTTATCCTAAGAGGTAAGGGTGGTTTCTCAACATAAGTAGTAGGAACAATAGGATCATTATAGGTGATAGTCTTTTCTTCAACTGTAATAGGTGCAACTACTTTTACTTCAGTGGGAGGATTATATTTAAACCACTTCTCCTTAGAGAGATCAACATGAGTAGCAAATGATTCACAGAAGGAAGCTACTATCTTAGAGTCAAGTCCATATTTAGTGCTAAATGCATGAAAAGCATCGGTATCCATAAAATATTTAACACAATCAAACTTAGATGTCATACCTGACTCCTTACCATCGTCAGAATCCAATCTTCAGAGTTGCATTTAATTCTTTCCAATAAATCCCACTTGAATTCAATAGTCTTCATCATATAAGAGCCAGCACAAGAAGTATCTAGCATGGTGCGATCATTGAGAGAAAGCCGAGCATAAAAGTTTTGAATAATGATTTCTCTTGAGAGCTCATGATTGGGGCATGAATATAACATTGACTTAAGCCTCCCTCAAGCTTGAGCAATGCTTTCTCCTTCACGAGGCCAAAAATTATATATATAATTATGATCACGATGAACAAGATGCATAGGATAAAACTTCTGGTGAAATTCCAATTTCAATCGCTTATAGTCCTAGGATCCCATATCATCACATAGCCTATACCATGTCAATGCATCTCCCTTCAAAGATAAAGGGAAGACCTTCTTCTTAACAACATCATCTGGCATACCTGCAAGCTTAAATAATCCAAAAACTTCATCCACATAGATACAGTGTAAATCGGGATGCAATGTTCCATCTCCTGCAAAGGGATTAGCTAGTAGTTTCTCTACCATACTGATATGTCCATTTTGCATCATGCTTTTATATCGATATTTATTGCATTATGGGCTGTTATTACACGTTATGTCACAATACTTATGGCTATTCTCTCTTATTTTACAAGGTTTAACATGAAGAGGGAGAATGCTGGCAGCTGGGATTCTGGGCTGGAAAAGGAGCAAATATTGGAAACCTATTCTGCACAGCTCCAAAAGTCCTGAAACTCCACGAAAGTCATTTTTGGAATTAATAAGAATTATTGAGCGAAAGAAGTACCAGAGGGGGCCCACACCCTCGTCACGAGGGTGGGGGCGCGCCCCCCTGCCTTGTGGACCACCTGGCAGCCCTCCGGTGGCCATCCTCTGCTATATGAAGTCTTTTACCCTGGAAAAAATCATAAGCAAGCTCACGGGACGAAACTCTGCCGCCACGAGGCGGAACCTTGGCGGAACCAATCTAGGGCTCCGGCGGAGCTGTTCTACCGGGGAAACTTCCCTCTGGGAGGGGGAAATCATCACCATCGTCATCACCAACGATCCTCTCATTGGGAGGTGGTCAATCTCCATCAACGTCTTCACCAGCACCATCTCCTCTCAAACCCTAGTTCATCTCTTGTATCCAATCTTTGTACCCAAACCTCAGATTGGTACCTGTGGGTTGCTCGTAGTGTTGATTACTCCTTGTAGTATATGCTAATTGGTTTATTTGGTGGAAGATCATATGTTCAGATCCTTAATGCATATTAATACTCCTCTGATCATGAACGTGAATATGCTTTGCGAGTAGTTACGTTTGTTCCTGAGGACATGGTGAAGTCTTGCTATTAGTAGTCATGTGAATTTGGTATTCGTTCGATATTTTGATGAGATGTATGTTGTCTCTCCTCTAGTGGTGTTATGTGAACGTCGACTACATGACACTTCACCATTATTTGGGCCTAAAGGAAGGCATTGGGAAGTAATAATTATATGATGGGTTGCTAGAGTGATAGAAGCTTAAACCCTAGTTTATGCGTTGCTTTGTAAGGGGCTGATTTGGATCCACTAGTTTCATGCTATGGTTAGGCTTATCTTAATACTTCTTTTGTAGTTGCAGATGCTTGCAATAGGGGTTAATCATAAGTGGCATGCTTGTCCAAGAAAGGACAGCACCCAAGCACCGGTCCACCCACATATCAAATTATCAAAGTAACGAACGCGAATCATATGAGCGTGATGAAAACTAGCTTGATGATAATTCCCATG
Source organism: Triticum aestivum (assembly GCF_018294505.1). Lineage (NCBI taxonomy): Eukaryota > Viridiplantae > Streptophyta > Magnoliopsida > Poales > Poaceae > Triticum > Triticum aestivum. Next base: position 102,993,412 of record NC_057804.1, read on the forward strand.
TGTCCCTCGGGAGCGCTTTTCTCATTATAAGAACTTGTCCAGGCTTGTCCTTTGCTACAAAAATGATTGGGCCACCTTGCTGCACTTTATTTACTTTCATTGCTAGTTACCCGTTACAAATTATCTTATCACAAAACTATCTGTTACCTACAATTTCAGTGCTTGCAGAGAATACCTTACTGAAAACCGCTTATCATTTCCTTCTGCTCCTCGTTGGGTTCGACACTCTTACTTATCGAAAGGGACTACGATAGATCCCCTATACTTGTGGGTCATCAAGACTCTTTTCTGGCGCCGTTGCCGGGGAGTGAAGCGCCTTTGGTGAGTGTAACTTGGTAAGGAAACATTTATATAGTGTGCTGAAATTTTCTGTCACTTGTTACTATGGAAACTAATCCTTTGAAGGGCTTGTTCGGGCATCTTTGCCCCGCTCAGTAAAGCAAAGAGTTGCTCCTCAACCTACTGAACCTACTGAAGATGTTTACTTTGAAATTCCTTCGGGTATGATAGAGAAACTGCTAGCTAATCCCTTTGAAGGAGATGGAACATTGCATCCCGATTTACACCTTATCTATGTGGATGAAGTTTGTGGATTATTTAAGCTTGCAGGTATGCTCGATGATGTTGTTAAGAGGAAGGTCTTCCCTTTATCTTTGAAGGGAGATGCATTGACATGGTATAGGCTACGTGATGATACGGGATCTTGGGACTATAAACGATTGAAATTGGAATTCCACCAGAAGTTCTATCATATGCATCTTGTTCATCGTGATCGTAATTATATATATAATTTTTGGCCTCGCGAAGGAGAAAGCATCGCTCAAGCTTGGGGGAGGCTTAAGTCAATGTTATATTCATGACCCAATCATGAGCTCTCAAGAGAAATGATTATTCAAAAAATTTATGCTCGGCTTTCTCTCAATGATCGCACCATGCTCGATACTTCTTGTGCTGGTTCTTATATGCTGAAGACTATTGAATTCAAGTGGGACTTATTGGAAAGAATTAAACGCAACTCTGAAGATTGGGGTTCCGGCGATGGTAAGGAGTCAGGTATGACACCTAAGTTTGATTGTGTTAAATCTTTCATGGATACCGATGCTTTTCGTGGATTTTCGCTAAATATGGACTTGACTCTGAGATAGTAGCCTCTTTCTGTGAATCTTTTGCTACTCACATTGATCTCCCTAAGGAGAAGTGGTTTAAATATAACCCTCGCATTGAAGTAAAAGTAGTTGCACCTGTTTCAGTTGAAGAAAAGATTATTACTTATAATGATCCTATTGTTCCTACTACTTATGTTGAGAAACCACCTTTTCCTGTTAGGATAAAGGATCATGCTAAAGCTTCAACTGTGGTTCGTAAAAGTAATACTAGAACATATACACCTCCTGAGCAAATTAAAGTTGAACCTAGTATTGCTATGGTTAAAGATCTCTTGGCTGATAATATCGATGGGCATGTTATTTACTTCTGTGAGGAAGCTGCTAATATTGCTAAACCCGATGCTAAGATACATAAACCCAAGGGTGACCCTGTGTTTGAGCTTAAACCATTACCTGATACTCTTAAATATGCTTATCTTGATGAAAAGAAGATATATCCTATTATTATTAGTGCTAGCCTTTTAGAGCAGGAAGAGGAAAGATTATTGAAAACTCTGAAGAAGCACCGTGCTGCTATTAGATATACTCTTGATGATCTTAAGGGCATTAGCCCCACTCTATGCCAACACAAAATTAAATTGGACGAAGGCTCCAAACCAGTTAGAGATCATCAACAACGGTTAAATCCTAAGATGAAAGAAGTGGTAAGAAAGGAGATACTAAAGCTGCTTGAGGCAGGTATAATTTATCCCAGTGCTGATAGCGACTGGGTAAGTCCTGTCCATTGTGTCCCCAAGAAGGGAGGTATTACCGTCGTTCCTAATGATAAAGATGAATTGATCCCGCAAAGAATTATTACGGGTTATAGGATGGTAATTGATTTCTATAAATTAAATAAAGCTACTAAGAAAGATCATTACCCTTTACCTTTTATTGATCAAATGCTAGAAAGACTATCCAAACATACACATTTCTGCTTTCTAGATGGTTATATATTCTGATTTCTTTCAAATACATGTGTCAGCGGACGATCAAGCAAAGACTACTTTTACTAGCCCTTTAGGTACTTTTGCTTATAGACGTATGGCTTTTGGTTTATGTAATGCACCTGCTACCTTTCAAACATGCATCATGGCTATATTCTCTGACTTTTGTGAAAAGATTTGTGAGGTATTCATGGATGATTTCTCCGTTTATGGATCCTCTTTTGATGATTGCTTGAGCAACCTTGATCGAGTTTTGCAGAGATGTGAAGACACTAGTCTCATCTTGAATTGGGAAAAGTGCCACTTTATGGTTAATGAAGGCATTGTCTTGGGGCATAAAATTTCTGAAAGAGGTATCGAAGTTGATAAAGCTAAAGTTGATGCTATTGAAAAGATGCCGTGTCCCAAGGACATTAAAGGTATAAGAAGTTTCCTTGGTCATGCCAGTTTTTATAGGAGGTTCATTAAGGAATTTTCTAAAATCTCTAGGCCTCTGACTAATCTATTACAAAAAGATATTTCTTTCGTTTTCGATGATGATTGTGTAGAAGCATTTGAAATACTTAAGAAAGCTTTGATCACTTCACCTATTGTCCAGCCACCTGATTGGAATTTACCCTTTGAAATTATGTGTGATGCTAGTGATTATGCTGTAGGTGCTGTTCTAGGGCAAATAGTTGATAAGAAATTAAATGTTATTCAATATGCTAGTAAAACTCTTGACACTGCCCAGAGAAATTATGTACTACTGAAAAAGAATTCTTAGCAGTTGTATTTGCATGTGGTAAGTTCAGACCTTATATTGTTGATTCTAAAGTAACTATTCACACTGATCATGCTGCTATTAAATATCTTATGGAAAAGAAAGATGCTAAACCTAGACTTATTAGATGGGTCCTCTTGCTCCAAGAATTTGATTTGCATATTATTGATAGAAAGGGAGCCGAGAACCCCGTTGCAGACAACTTGTCTAGGTTAGAGAATGTTCTTGATGACCCACGACCTATTGATGATAGCTTTCTTGATGAACAATTAGCGGTCATAAATGCTTCTCGTACTGCTCCATGGTATGCTGATTATGCTAATTACATTGTTGCTAAATTTATACCACCTAGTTTCACATACCAGCAAAATAAAAAGTTCTTTTATAATTTATGACATTACTTCTGGGATGACCCACACCTTTATAAAGAAGGAGTAGACGGTGTTATTAGATGTTGTGTACCTGAGCATGAACAGGAACAGATCCTACGTAAGTGTCACTCCGAGGCATATGGAGGACACCACGCTGGAGATAGAACTGCGCATAAGGTATTGCAATCCGATTTTTATTGGCCTACTCTCTGCAAAGATGCCCGTAAGTTTGTCTTGTCTTGTGATGAATGTCAAAGAATTGGTAATATTAGTAGATGTCAAGAAATGCCTATGAATTATTCTCTTGTTATTGAACCGTTTGATGTTTGGGGATTTGATTATATGGGACCTTTTCCTGCCTCTAATGGATATACACATATTTTAGTTGTTGTTGATTACGTTACTAAGTGGGTAGAAGCTATTCCAACTAGTAGTGCTGATCATAACACCTCTATTAAGATGCTTAAAGAAGTTATTTTTCCGAGGTTTGGAGTCCCTAGATATCTCATGACTAATGGTGGTTCACATTTTATTCATGGTGCTTTTCGTAAAATGCTTGATAAGTATGATGTTAATCATAGAATTGCATCTCCATATCACCTACAGTCTAGTGGTCAAGTAGAGTTGAGTAATAGAGAGCTCAAATTAATTTTGCAAAAGATCGTTAATAGATATAGAAAGAATTGGTCCAAGAAACTTGATGATGCATTATGGGCCTATAGAACTGCATATAAGAATCCTATGGGTATGTCTCCGTATAAGATGGTTTATGGAAAAGCATGTCACTTACCTCTTGAACTGGAACATAAGGCATATTGGGCTATTAAAGAGCTCAACTATGATTTCAAACTTGCCGGTGAGAAGAGGTTATTTGATATTAGCTCACTCGATGAATGGAGAACCCAAGCCTATGAGAATGCCAAGTTGTTCAAAGAAAATGTTGAAAGATGGCATGACAAAAGGATACAAAAACGTGAGTTTAACGTAGGTGATTATGTTTTTCTATTCAACTCTCGTTTAAGATTTTTTGCAGGAAAACTCCTCTCTAAATGTGAAGGCCCTTACGTTATCGAGGAGGTCTATCATTCCGGTGCCATAGAAATCAACAACTTCGAAGGCACAAGTCCGAGGGTGGTGAACGGTCAAAGAATCAAACATTATATCTTAGGTAACCCAATAAATGTTGAAACTAATATTATTGAAACCGTAACCCCGGAGGAATACATAAGGGACACTTTCCAGAACGTTTTAGACTCCAAAAAGGAATATGTATGTGGTACGGTAAGTAAACCGACTCCAAAACAATTCTAATAGAAATTTTTCTCCATTTTGGAATATTTAAGAAAATAGGAAAATAAGAAGTAGTCCGAGAAGGACACGAGGCCTCCACGAGGGTGGAGGGCGCGCCCACCCCTATTGGGCGCGCCCCCCTGCCTCGTGGGCACCTCGTGTGCCTTCCGGACTCCATTTTCTTGCACGATACTTCTCTTGGTCGGTAAAAATTCATTATATAATCTCCCGAAGGTTTTGACCAACGTATCACGCAAAAATCTTCTGTCTTTGTTTCGAGCTGTTTTTCTAACAGATCTAGAGCATCATGACGTCACCCTCCTCCAACAATGAAGACAAGGATGCTTGGCTATTGAAGATAGAGCTGAAAAGAGAATAATCGGAGGAGATCAACAAGGATGAAGGGATCAAGAAGGCCATGGAGGATCAAGCTCCGGCGGTGGAAGAAGAAAACATCCCTCAACCTCTACCTAACCTCTTTACCCCAACTGAGATTGAAGCTTTCAAGATGATTGAGTTAGCTTGCATACAAAACCAGTATCTCACACTGAAAAATATTTTGTTGAAGGATCATATCGTCGCACTCAAGGGCATCATCCGCAAGTTGGAGGAGCTTTTACGCTCGATGTGTGATTATCCACCATCATCATCACCACCTTCATCACCTCCGAGGACATAATCACATGGGTATGGGCACTCCCTGTCAGGACCCCGACTCAATGCCACATCGATCTAGCATGTAACACCTCATATCACTTTGCGGCCTCACGCACGGTATTCCCACGGGTGTCGCCTTACCTTAGCCTGGGACCGTTTGCATCTTTTGGCACACGTATATGACAGTGTCGCTAGCATCCATATGATAAGGAGCCCGGGCTGACATGGCTAGTCGTAAACCCAAAGTGGCACAGACTTACAGGGACAGGCATCCATGACCCAGCATCGAACGTGTCGGTCATCAGTGAGTGAATCCAGGCTGTAGCACTGGGCTAGCAGGACTCCGGTGAACCGGGCTGTAGCAGGCTAACAGGACTCCGGTATTCATCGCGTGACATTTTCCCGAAGGGACAGACACAGGAACGAAGAAGGACACATGCCGGCCAGCCTAAGTGTTCCGGAGCAGTAGCAAGCTACCATGGCTCGGTGGAAACACTAGGAGACATTTCCCGGTAAGAGAGGCTACCAAGGATAAACAACTAGGTTGTCAGATCCCACACATACCAAGCATTTCAATAACATACACACAATATGCTCGATATGTGCAAATACAACATGGCATCACAACATGACTCTACAACTCAAGTATTTTAATCAATAGGCTCCGAGGAGCGAGATATTACAAACATGGGTCTCATGATCCAACACTCAGAGCATACAAGTCAAAGCACAAGCGGAAGCTATCATGTCTGGGTACAGACATCTATAAATGAAAAAGGCTGAGAAGCCTGACTATCTACCAGATCCTGCCGAGGGCACAAGATCGTAGCTGAGGTAACAAGCTAAACGTCGAAGTCCACGCGAAACTACTAGTGAGACCGAAGTCTCTCTGCAAAAACATAAAATAGGCAAACGTGAGTACAAATGTACCCAGCAAGACTTACATCAGAACTAACTACATATGCATCATTATCAACAAAGGGATGGTGGGGTTTAACTGCAGCAAGCCAGCTTTGACTCGGTGGCTATCCTGAACTACGACTGCAATGTAACTCTTTTGAGGTGGCGCACACGAGTCCACATATTCCCCATATCAATACACCACTATGGATCCGCTCCCGTCTCCCTACGAGAGCGCCATCCATAGCACTCACGCTTATCTTGCGTATTTTAGAGTATCCACTTTCACTTGTCTATGAACTGATATAAGCAACCCAGAAGTCCTTTACCGCGGACACGGCTATTCGAATAGATGATGTTAACCCTGCAGGGGTGTACTTCTTCATACATGTTTCCACCACTTAGCGTCTGCACACGACATGTGCTCGGCAGACTTCAAGCGAAAGCCGACGTGGGTGTAGACCACGACCTACCTAAACACCTAAGTCTCTAGTCCAGGTTTATCGCCTATTCGGGTTCCATCCATGAGGAGATCCGGCCGGAGTTTCGCTCACGGCCCCAAACGATGTGAACAGGGTTCCCGAGATACCAAACGGGCATCCGGTACACCGTGCCACGTACCTACCGCATCACAGCCCACCCCTACGGTCAGCGCTGTCCACGGCCTCCAGTAAGCTACAAACACCAGAAACTACTTGCAACTCCTGGACAGAGGACTAGGGTGAATAAGAAGTCGAGTGGGGTCATATTTCAGGGCCCAATGTATGGTAGTAGCTGAATCATGGATCACAAACACAGAACTCAGTTCCTGAGGACGGCTGCAATGAGACAACCCACCATGTACTCCTACATGGCCTCTCACCGCTACCTTTACCAAAACGTGTTCACACACTTAGCTCACACACAGTAGGACATGTCCACCCGCCTCTGATTCATCCCCGATGAATCAGACCTGACTCAACTCTAAGCAGTAGCAGGCATGACAAACAAACATGAATGAGTAGGCACAACAGGGCTCAAACAACTCCTACTCATGCTAGTGGGTTTCATCTATTTACTGTGGCAATGACAGGTCATGCAAAGGATAAAGGGGTTCAGCTACCGCAGCAAGTAACAGATGAATCGTTGTTGTCCTAATGCAGTAAAAGAGAGCAGGAGCGAGAGAGTAGGATTGTATCGGAATGAACAAGGGGGTTTTGCTTGCCTGGCACTTCTGAAGATAACATTGAGTCTTCATCAGTGTCAACGATCACATCATCGGTATCACGTCTATCGAGAGGGGACAAATACCGGCAACACAGAAGGGAACACAATCAATGCAATGCACAATATGATGCATGATCATGACATGGCAAAATGAATGTATTTTGGGCTAATGCAACTAGCAACAGATTAAATGAAGTTGGTTTGAATACAAGATTCAAATTCAAACTCCATATGTGATTATTCAAATGCCATTTAATTGATTTGTGCTATACAGCAGCTATAAGTTGTTCTAACATGCATTAAAATGGTACAGATGGATTCCTTGAATTTTTCTGATAATTTTTCACATATAAATTATTTAATTTGGAGTTACGGTTGAATTTCTATGATTTATTGAAGTTTTAGCTATTTTCTGGAATTTCCTGAATATTAATAAATCCAGAAAATACTTATTGCGTCAGCATTGCGTCACTATGATGTCAGCAGGTCAGCAGACGCTGCTGGTGGTCAAACCTGACCAGTGGGGTCCACTGGTCAGTGACTGGGGCTGATTAGTGTCGCTGACATGTGGGCCCAGTCAACAGCCACGTCAGCTTAGTCAAAGCTGACGCGTGGGGCCACTAGGATTAGTTAAAAACTAAATAGAAACTAATCTAGGATTAATTAGCAGGTGGGGCCCTGCTGTCAGTGTCACAGGGTTACTTAGCAGGGTCAAATCCCGGGTCAGTGGGGTCAAACCCACCGGCGACATGACGCCGGCGAGGCCCGAGACGGCGGCGCGAGCCGGAAACGCGCTACAGGGTACGGGCGAGGCTGTGCTTGGGCTCGTTGGAGAGCCCTTGCTGGTGCGCATCGAATGGTGGTGGTGGCCGTGCCTGTGGTGGCCGGTACCGACGACGGCGAGCTCGTGAGCGGCGGCCGGAGTTCGGCCAACGGCGGGTTAGGCGATGCAGGGCGCTAGGGGAGGCGTTGGTGCGTGCTACGTGCTCCTGGTGAGGTGTGGAGCACGATGGTGTGCCCGGCTTCGAGCCACAGTGGCTCTGGCCACGACGGCGACGAGGCACGGCGGCGGCGAGCTTCGGCCGTGGTGGAAGATGGAGCTAGGGGACGGAATCAGGTGCGGGGAGTGAGGGGAAGAGAAGAGGAGCTCACGGGGAGTCGGACGAGACGCTGAGTGGGCTCGGGGACGCCTCTGCAACGGCGAATTGACGACGGCGATCTCCGGGCACCGGAGATGAAGACGACGACGCTCC
>NC_057804.1:103001953-103011247 GCF_018294505.1 Triticum aestivum
TTATTTAATTTGGAGTTACGGTTGAATTTCTATGATTTTTAGAAGTTTTAGGCATTTTCTGGAATTTCCTGAATATTAATAAATCCAGAAAATACTTATTGCGTCAGCATTGCGTCACTATGACGTCAGCAGGTCAACAGACGCTGCTGGTGGTCAAACCTGACCAGTGGGGTCCACTGGTCAGTGACTGGGGCTGATTAGTGTCGCTGACATGTGGGCCCAGTCAACAGCCACGTCAGCTTAGTCAAAGCTGACGCGTGGGGCCACTAGGATTAGTTAAAAACTAAACAGAAACTAATCTAGGATTAATTAGCAGGTGGGGCCCTGCTGTCAGTGTCACAGGGTTAATTAGCAGGGTCAAATCCCGGGTCAGTGGGGTCAAACCCACCGGCGACATGACGCCGGCGAGGCCCGAGACGGCGGCGCGAGCCGGAAACGCGCTACAGGGCACGGGCGAGGCTGTGCTTGGGCTCGTTGGAGAGCCCTTGCTGGTGCGCATCGAATGGTGGTGGTGGCCGTGCCTGTGGTGGCCGGTACCGACGACGGCGAGCTCGTGAGTGGCGGCCGGAGTTCGGCCAACAGCGGGTTAGGCGATGCAGGGCGCTAGGGGAGGCGTTGGTGCGTGCTACGTGCTCCTGGTGAGGTGTGGAGCACGATGGTGTGCCCGGCTTCGAGCCACAGTGGCTCTGGCCACGACGGCGACGAGGCACGGCGGCGGCGAGCTTCGGCCGTGGTGGAAGATGGAGCTAGGGGACGGAATCAGGTGCGGGGAGTGAGGGGAAGAGAAGAGGAGCTCACGGGGAGTCGGACGAGACGCTGAGTGGGCTCGGGGACGCCTCTGCAACGGCGAATTGACGACGGCGATCTCCGGGCACCGGAGATGAAGACGACGACGCTCCGGTCGACTGCGGCCTCCTCTGGTCGCGTGCGTCGCGTGTGTAGCTCCACGGGGTCAGGGCGGAGCTCAGGGATGCATAGAGGGAGCGAGGGGGTGGCTGGTGGCCGCGGCGAACGGCGTCGGTGGCGACGGGCTCCGCTCGGGCAGAGAGGGAGAGGGAGCAGAGGGGGATAGGGACGGAGGGAGAGACGCGGGAGAGTGAGGGAGGGTCGAGGGAGCCGCGTGGCGTCTCCAGGGAGTAGCGGAGGCAAGCAGGAAGGCAGGAGGTGGCCTGGGCGTGTGCCCGCGCGCTCCGGCCATGCGCCTGCGCCTACTGGCGCGAGGAGGAAGGCGACAAGGGGGGGGGGAAGTGGTGGGCTGGGCCGCTGCTGGCTGCACAGCGTTGGGCCAGGTAAGTGGCGCCAGGTAAGTCCTTCTGCTCTCTCTCTTTTACTTTTTTTCTATTTTCTGTAGTTTGTTTTGATTTAGTTTAGCAACTAAATCATTTAAATAAATTCTGTAGATTTTTATGTGGCTTGCTAAAATATATACAAAGCCACTCACAAACTTCCAGAATTATTGGAGTCATATTTAATATATATTAAATATAAATCCAAAGCAAATAGTTATTGGATTAATTCAAATGGCCAAAATAATTATCTCTGTGACTCCAAAAATATTGGTTTAAATTTTACCTCTTACCAATATTTCCATGGAATAACAGGAACATTTTCTTGGACACATTTGAGAAGATTTAATTGTTGGTTATTTTTAGAGGTTTCTGAGGTTTTGAAAATTCCTCAACTCAAATTTCATTTGAAATAAAACATAATGCTCACATGAGGTCTAGCCTAGTGCATTACCAGAAGCTAGGGATGTGACAACTCACCCCCACTAAACAAGAATCTCGTCTCGAGATTCAAGCGTAGGGTAAGGTGAAGGGGAAACGCAAACTAGTATAATCTTCACGATCCAGGGTGCACTTCAGTTGAACATTGATTCATTCACCATTATTGTCTTGAAGTCTTGCTGTGAGAAATCCTGTCAACATGACATGGAGGGTAGAAGGAGACTCTAGAAGGGTCGATCTCCTCGAAGATCGAACAACTCACGGAATGAGACATAGGACCATCTCTCGGGTTGAGACACGAGATACACATCAAGAGGGGTGGAAAGAAACGAATGACGAAGGTTCACTAGGTAGACAACAATTCCACACCTAAGAAGGTGGTAAACGATTGTCACGTAGCGAGGAGTTGAGTTGCCATGATACCATAACGATACACCTTAGGGAAGGTGACTCGTAGAGATATCCCCTTAAGTGGCAAAAAGAATTACTTTTGATTCAGAGATCATTGAAACTCTTTAAACCAGCCTAAGGCAATTCTCGAGCGATCGTTTGGAGGGGGTCGGTAGAATGGCATACTCGGACTTGGATGATGTGGATTACCTTGTTGAAGACAACGTAATGGATGAATTTGCTTACCACCGGAAATGGAAGAGACCCGTGGTAGAATGGCACATTGGTGGTGCAAGCTGGGAACAAAATGCAAATGCTGGGAATGATTCTGGTAACTGGGGAAGAACCCAACAAAAGAGAGTGAATTCACTGTTTGAGAAGGTCACAACATTGCCGAGGGAACTGAGAGCATCCCAATTAGAGCCGATGATAACATGTAGCGCTTGTGCGTGCTCTCAAGATCTTGAGCATTTCCACAATCATCAAGGTTTTATCAACAACCGCGTCAAGGGTGCTGACAACACAACATACTACCATGATGAATAGCGATGGACGATGCAGATGCGAAGGAGGATAACACTTTCTCAGATTTCACCTTAGCGAGCCAAGGAACAAAATCTGGACGATCGACCGAGAGACATTTAGCACTCCGCTTCTAATGTTCTCATTGATGTGCTAGCGTAACCATTCATAGATATGGTTTGATATCTAGAACATCAAGTAAAGGTCGGACTTCGGGAGCAATAGAATCCATAAGGAACAGTTACGGAGGTAAATCCTACGACATCCTTATGGGGAGGTGGCCAACTTCTTCAAACAAGACACTACAATAATAGGTCTTCCGGCTGGGTGTGTTGGCCACGACATCCACTTTACTGGTTATCGAGGGACCAATATTATAGTTCTTGGGAAATATTCCAACCATCATATCTGCCTGAGACTCAGATCTGGTTGGTGTCAGAATATTCCAGACTCATCGAGTCTAGGAAGAAAAATGAAAGTTTGCAACACAAATCGACGAGATGACGTTGCGAGATTCTCAGAAAATGAACTACGATAGCAAGCTCCAAAACATGAGCTGGTTCTGCTACAAACATGTGAACACGTTGTTCCAGACAAGCATGCCCACAGGGTAGTCTTACAATAAACGCTACCAAGTTCTGGTTGGGAGCCATCATCGAGGATATCGAAGTCTTTACGCAAGTCCATGGATTAGATCCCAAGCATAGACTTCTTTTCCTTGAACAAGTCAATCAGTGGCTTGGTGTGCTAGGATATACATATGGAATGAAGATGATCAGTCTAACAGACCACAGAATTCTTCGCACGTGCATGACCGACTTGGGATGATTCCAAAGGAGCAAAAACAAACTTTCTCGAATTCACGACGGCAACTTACATCAAAATGCACGTGAATCAAAGGAAGTCACTCCTTTCATCAAACAAGTACTTCATGAGCTAGCATGAAGAAAATGCTTTCAAAAGTTTCCAACACTAACTTAATGTTCAACAACATCATGGAGGAGATAAGGATGTTGTCAATGGGCTCAACAACAACTCATCGGAATTTCCATATCACTGGACTTCCACCATCATGTGAACACGGTGATAGCATTGGTCAGACCCAAAAGATATAATGGTGTATGCTCGAGGAATCAACCACGAGTAAGACAACATTACGAACATCGTTGGTTCTAACTTGATTTGACGATAGCCCACACTCAAATCAAAGGATTGATAAGACAATAGGTCCAGCAACTGATCACAGGGACCAATCGATGAAGATATCATCTTTCTTCAACACACACTACACAAGAATATCCCTTTGGAACGAACTAAGTCAGGCAAGCTTTTATCTTCCAACCCTCCAAGTTGTCGTTTAGCTTAACCAACTAGCTCAGGGATATCTAACACCGATTCTTGGAGAGAAGGTGGTTCACAGGAGACCATCTTGATCACGAACTCAACATAGCGGTCATGTGACAACCTGGTAATACTTCCGAGAAGATATACGGAAAATCACGGACCACCGATATGTTACTAAGCTCGAGAACAATCTTGCTTTTCAGGGAAAGACGATATGATCAAATGAGCGAGGACTTAACAAATCCTATCTCATCAATCGAGGAGTGCACCAGGAAAATGGACTAGGTAGCACAATCAACCTTAGGGTGATGATTCAATAGTCAACTCGCTAAGGATGACGTTATTGTCCATTTAACTACCAAGCAACGGAGTTGCTAGGAGTATTGATTTCACACATCACGATTCACTTGTCGGCACTCCGGCTGCAACAACACGGAATCGAGGAATGAAAAGGATGGCGAGAAGTATCACTATGTCAAGAATTCACAAAAGGTGGTGCAATTCTCATGAAATTCCTGTTATAAGAAGGTAATACTTCAGGGTAGAGCAGACCAGAAGCTGGATTGTAACTTGATCTGCAGAACACAACTACTTTGACCCAATCCTAAATATGGATGAGGTACTGGAGTTTGTTTCTCCTAGTCATTCCGCGATAGAATGGCTTGACGGACCACAAGAGTAATAGGCATCGATAAACGAACGCACGCATACTCTTGACTATCAATTGATAGACGAGGGTCAGAATGCAACTAAAGAGAACATCTCAAAGGAACATATAATTTTTCTGAGTTGTGGATGCATAGATTAGTATGTCGAACCAAGTTCAACATATTTCTTCCGGATAACCCATGCAGAAAGGTAGAACTGGCAGAGTCACGATTTATGAATGGAGAACTCCTCAAGAGTACTCTAATTGTGATTTTTTTTGATCCAATAAACATCTGCCATAAGTAGTTCATGGTATTTGGAAGAAGAAGATACCACGGACTTCAAGGACTATCGCAAAGGTTACTAATATCCTAAAGGCACTAGCAATTACTATCAACATGAAGTAGGTAGAGTGAATCTCGGGTTCAGAACCCAGGAGTAGAATACCTACTACTAAGTAGCATCACGGGATGCTTTCGAGAATAAAGGCCAGAATCTCACACTGGGAACACAAAACGTTGCTAGATTACTAGGTGACTCCCTAAATACCTAGGGTCATAATAGTAACTCCAACATAAAAGTCAAGGCAATAGAATACCTCAACTCAACAATTAGTGTGATTAATCTGGCCCATGGGCACATTGAAACGGGAAGAAAGGATTTGCAATTGCATCAGACTACTTAGAAACCTGGGATGACTCGGACAGCATAACGACTGTAAATGCTCAGAAAGATTTGAGATATTCACAAAAATGGTGGCATAACCACTCAGAAGCACAATATCACGGTTTCGAGATCAACAATTAACATACGGAAGCAGTAAAAACTGAACAGAGGCTTAAATCCAACAATCTTATAAGTCCACTGATTAGTAACACGTGATCCTAATAGAAAGAGGAGATAGCCTAGTTCTTAATCCCCGTAGAAGAGAAGATGATGACTCAGATCAGAAGGCCATGAGGTATAAGGAGTAAAAAGAGCCTTACGTTCCATCCCACAATCAATTCCCTTATATAACTAAGGAATTTCTAGACTCAACTTCGACCAGTTTGGCTTGGTAATCCTACAGCCAGTCAAGCTCTGATACCAACGCTGTCAGGACCCCGACTCAATGCCACATCGATCTAGCATGTAACACCTCATATCACTTTGCGGCCTCACGCACGGTATTCCCACGGGTGTCGCCTTACCTTAGCCCGGGACCGTTTGCGTCTTTTGGCACACGTATATGACAGTGTCGCTAGCATCCATATGATAAGGAGCCCGGGCTGACATGGCTAGTCGTAAACCCAAAGTGGCACAGACTTACAGGGACAGGCATCCATGACCCAGCATCGAACGTGTCGGTCATCAGCGAGTGAATCCAGGCTGTAGCACTGGGCTAGCAGGACTCCGGTGAACCGGGCTGTAGCAGGCTAACAGGACTCCGGTATTCATCGCGTGACATTTCCCCGAAGGGACAGACACAGGAACGAAGAAGGACACATGCCGGCCAGCCTAAGTGTTCCGGAGCAGTAGCAAGCTACCATGGCTCGGTGGAAACACTAGGAGACATTTCCCGGTAAGAGAGGCTACCAAGGATAAACAACTAGGTTGTCAGATCCCACACATACCAAGCATTTCAATAACATACACACAATATGCTCGATATGTGCAAATACAACATGGCATCACAACATGACTCTACAACTCAAGTATTTTAATCAGTAGGCTCCGAGGAGCGAGATATTACAAACATGGGTCTCATGACCCAACACTCAGAGCATACAAGTCAAAGCACAAGCGGAAGCTATCATGTCTGGGTACAGACATCTATAAATGAAAAAGGCTGAGAAGCCTGACTATCTACCAGATCCTGCCGAGGGCACAAGATCGTAGCTGAGGTAACAAGCTAAACGTCGAAGTCCACGCGAAACTACTAGTGAGACCGAAGTCTCTCTGCAAAAACATAAAATAGGCAAACGTGAGTACAAATGTACCCAGCAAGACTTACATCAGAACTAACTACATATGCATCATTATCAACAAAGGGATGGTGGGGTTTAACTGCAGCAAGCCAGCTTTGACTCGGTGGCTATCCTGAACTACGACTGCAATGTAACTCTTTTGAGGTGGCGCACACGAGTCCACATATTCCCCATATCAATACACCACTATGGATCCGCTCCCGTCTCCCTACGAGAGTGCCATCCATAGCACTCACGCTTATCTTGCGTATTTTAGAGTATCCACTTTCACTTGTCTATGAACTGATATAAGCAACCCAGAAGTCCTTTACCGCGGACACGGCTATTCGAATAGATGATGTTAACCCTGCAGGGGTGTACTTCTTCATACATGTTTCCACCACTTAGCGTCTGCACACGACATGTGCTCGGCAGACTTCAAGCGAAAGCCGACGTGGGTGTAGACCACGACCTACCTAAACACCTAAGTCTCTAGTCCAGGTTTATCGCCTATTCGGGTTCCATCCATGAGGAGATCCGGCCGGAGTTTCGCTCACGGCCCCAAACGATGTGAACAGGGTTCCCGAGATACCAAACGGGCATCCGGTACACCGTGCCACGTACCTACCGCATCACAGCCCACCCCTACGGTCAGCGCTGTCCACGGCCTCCAGTAAGCTACAAACACCAGAAACTACTTGCAACTCCTGGACAGAGGACTAGGGTGAATAAGAAGTCGAGTGGGGTCATATTTCAGGGCCCAATGTATGGTAGTAGCTGAATCATGGATCACAAACACAGAACTCAGTTCCTGAGGACGGCTGCAATGAGACAACCCACCATGTACTCCTACATGGCCTCTCACCGCTACCTTTACCAAAACGTGTTCACACACTTAGCTCACACACAGTAGGACATGTCCACCCGCCTCTGATTCATCCCCGATGAATCAGACCTGACTCAACTCTAAGCAGTAGCAGGCATGACAAACAAACATGAATGAGTAGGCACAACAGGGCTCAAACAACTCCTACTCATGCTAGTGGGTTTCATCTATTTACTGTGGCAATGACAGGTCATGCAAAGGATAAAGGGGTTCAGCTACCGCAGCAAGTAACAGATGAATCGTTGTTGTCCTAATGCAGTAAAAGAGAGCAGGAGCGAGAGAGTAGGATTGTATCGGAATGAACAAGGGGGTTTTGCTTGCCTGGCACTTCTGAAGATAACATTGAGTCTTCATCAGTGTCAACGATCACATCATCGGTATCACGTCTATCGAGAGGGGACAAATACCGGCAACACAGAAGGGAACACAATCAATGCAATGCACAATATGATGCATGATCATGACATGGCAAAATGAATGTATTTTGGGCTAATGCAACTAGCAACAGATTAAATGAAGTTGGTTTGAATACAAGATTCAAATTCAAACTCCATATGTGATTATTCAAATGCCATTTAATTGATTTGTGCTATACAGCAGCTATAAGTTGTTCTAACATGCATGAAAATGGTACAGATGGATTCCTTGAATTTTTCTGATAATTTTTCATATATAAATTATTTAATTTGGAGTTACGGTTGAATTTCTATGATTTATTGAAGTTTTAGCTATTTTCTGGAATTTCCTGAATATTAATAAATCCAGAAAATACTTATTACGTCAGCATTGCATCACTATGACGTCAGCAGGTCAGCAGACGCTGCTGGTGGTCAAACCTGACCAGTGGGGTCCACTGGTCAGTGACTGGGGCTGATTAGTGTCGCTGACATGTGGGCCCAGTCAACAGCCACGTCAGCTTAGTCAAAGCTGACGCGTGGGGCCACTAGGATTAGTTAAAAACTAAATAGAAACTAATCTAGGATTAATTAGCAGGTGGGGCCCTGCTGTCAGTGTCACAGGGTTACTTAGCAGGGTCAAATCCCGGGTCAGTGGGGTCAAACCCACCGGCGACATGACGCCGGCGAGGCCCGAGACGGCGGCGTGAGCCGGAAACGCGCTACAGGGCACGGGCGAGGCTGTGCTTGGGCTCGTTGGAGAGCCCTTGCTGGTGCGCATCGAATGGTGGTGGTGGCCGTGCCTGTGGTGGCCGGTACCGACGACGGCGAGCTCGTGAGCGGCGGCCGGAGTTCGGCCAACGGCGGGTTAGGCGATGCAGGGCGCTAGGGGAGGCGTTGGTGCGTGCTACGTGCTCCTGGTGAGGTGTGGAGCACGATGGTGTGCCCGGCTTCGAGCCACAGTGGCTCTGGCCACGACGGCGACGAGGCACGGCGGCGGCGAGCTTCGGCCATGGTGGAAGATGGAGCTAGGGGACGGAATCAGGTGCGGGGAGTGAGGGGAAGAGAAGAGGAGCTCACGGGGAGTCGGACGAGACGCTGAGTGGGCTCGGGGACGCCTCTGCAACGGCGAATTGACGACGGCGATCTCCGGGCACCGGAGATGAAGACGACGACGCTCCGGTCGACTGCGGCCTCCTCTGGTCGCGTGCGTCGCGTGTGTAGCTCCACGGGGTCAGGGCGGAGCTCAGGGATGCATAGAGGGAGCGAGGGGGTGGCTGGTGGCCGCGGCGAACGGCGTCGGTGGCGACGGGCTCCGCTCGGGCAGAGAGGGAGAGGGAGCAGAGGGGGATAGGGACGGAGGGAGAGACGCGGGAGAGTGAGGGAGGGTCGAGGGAGCCGCGTGGCGTCTCCAGGGAGTAGCGGAGGCAAGCAGG
>NC_057804.1:103011491-103031187 GCF_018294505.1 Triticum aestivum
GTTGGGCCAGGTAAGTGGCGCCAGGTAAGTCCTTCTGCTCTCTCTCTTTTACTTTTTTTCTATTTTCTGTAGTTTGTTTTGATTTAGTTTAGCAACTAAATCATTTAAATAAATTCTGTAGATTTTTATGTGGCTTGCTAAAATATATACAAAGCCACTCACAAACTTCCAGAATTATTGGAGTCATATTTAATATATATTAAATATAAATCCAAAGCAAATAGTTATTGGATTAATTCAAATGGCCAAAATAATTATCTCTGTGACTCCAAAAATATTGGTTTAAATTTTACCTCTTACCAATATTTCCATGGAATAACAGGAACATTTTCTTGGACACATTTGAGAAGATTTAATTGTTGGTTATTTTTAGAGGTTTCTGAGGCTTTAAAAATTCCTCAACTCAAATTTCATTTGAAATAAAACATAATGCTCACATGAGGTCTAGCCTAGTGCATTACCAGAAGCTAAGGATGTGACACTCCCCTTGGCAAATGCCAAGCTTGGGGGAGGTGCCCCGGTATCGTATCACCATCACACTCCTATCTTTACCGTTTTACTTAGTTCGATCCTTTTAGTAATATCTTGATCTAGTAGAATAAAGTTTTGGTATGAATTAGTTTTGAGTTTTGCTTTGTGATCCCTCTATGTAATTGAGTCCGTAAGCTATATATAATAAAGATTAGTGTTGAGTCAAGGGCTTTGCTATCTTGCTATGATCTTGAGAAAATAGAAAGAATAAAAAGAAATAAAAGAGTTCATATTGATCTTATGGATAGTAATGACTTCACATATAAAGAGTATGAGGCTTGAAAGTTGTTGCGAGTTGGCAAACATAGTTTTGGTCATCGTTGCAATTAATAGGAAGTAATAAAGAAAGATATTGAGGTTTTCACATATAAATATACTATCTTGGACATCTTTTATGATTGTGAGCACTCATTAAGTATGACATGCTAAAGAGTTGATGTTGGACAAGGAAGACAACGTAATGGGTTATGTTTTCTCACATCTTAGTTAAAGTATATTGTCATGGATCGTCCAACATGTTGAACTTGCCTTCCCCCTCATGCTAGACAAATTCCTTGCACCAAGTAGAGATACTACTTGTGCTTCCAAATATCCTTAAACCTAGTTTTGCCATGAGAGTGCACCATACCTACCTATGGATTGAGTAAGATCCTTCAAGTAAGTTGTCATGTTGCAAGCAATAAAAATTGCTCTCTAAATATGTATGACTTATTAGTGCAGAGAAAATAAGCTTTATACGATTGTGTGATATGGAAGTAATAAAAGCGACGGACTGCATAGTAAAGGTTCATATCACAAGTGGCAATATAAAGTGACGTTCTTTTGCATTAAGATTTTGTGCATCCAACCCTAAAAGCACATGACAACCTCTGCTTCCCTCTGCGAAGGGCCTATCTTTTACTTTATGTGTTTTACATTATGCAAGAGTCAAGGTGACCCTCACCTTTCCCTTTTTCATTTTATCCTTTGGCAAGCACCTCGTGTTGGAAAGATCCTGATATATATATATCCAATTGGATGTAAGTTAGCATGAACTATTATTGTTGACATTACCCTTGAGGTAAGACGTTGGGAGGCAACACTATAAGCCCCTATCTTTCTCAGTGTCCGATTAAAACTCCAGAACCATAAGTATTGCGTGAGTATTAGCAATTGTAGAAGACTATATGATAGTTGAGTATGTGGACTTGCTAAAAATCTCTATTCTTGACTCTTTCCGACGTTATGATAAATTGCAATTGCTTCAATGACTGAGATTATAGTTTGTTAGTTCTCAATGAAGTTTGTGAACCATACTTGACATTGTGAATAGATTGTTACTTGAGCATAAGCAAATCATATATCAATATATCTATATATATATATATATATATATATATATATATATATATATATGTTGCTATTATAAGAATGATCATGATGCCCTCATGTCCGTATTTTATTTTTATCGACACCTCTATTTCTAAACATGTGGACATATTTTTCGATATCGGCTTTCGATTGAGGACAAGCAAGGTCTAAGCTTGGGGGAGTTGATACGTCCATTTTGCATCATGCTTTTATATCGATATTTATTGCATTATGGGCTGTTATTACACATCATGTCACAATACTTATGGCTATTATCTCTTATTTTACAAGGTTTAACATGAAGAGGGAGAATGCCGACAGCTGGGATTTTGGGCTGGAAAAGGAGTAAATATTGGAAACCTATTCTGCACAGCTCCAAAAGTCCTGAAACTCCACGAAAGTCATTTTTGGAATTAATAAGAATTATTGAGCAAAAGAAGTACCAGAGGGGCCCCACACCCTCGCCACGAGGGTGGGGGGCGCGCCCACCCTTACAGGGCGCACCCCCTGCATTGTGGACCACCCGGCAGCCCTCCGGTGGCCATCTTCTTCTATATGAAGTCTTTTACCCTGCAAAAAATCATAAGCAAGCGCACGGGACGAAACTCCGCCGCCACGAGGCGGAACCTTGGAGGAACCAATCTAGGGCTCTGGCGGAGCTGTTCTGCCGGGGAAACTTCCCTCTAAGAGGGGAAATCATCACCATCGTCATCAGCAATGATCCTATCATCAGGAGGGGGTCAATATCCATCAACATCTTCACTAGCACCATCTCCTCTTAAACCCTAGTTCATCTCTTGTATCCAATCTTTGTACCCAAACCTCAGATTGGTACCTGTGGGTTGCTAGTAGTGTTGATTACTCCTTGTAGTTGATGCTAATTGGTTTATTTGGTGGAAGATCATATGTTCAGATCCTTAATGCATATTAATACTCCTCTGATCATGAACATGAATATGCTTTATGAGTAGTTACGTTTTTCCTAAGGACATGGGTGAAGTCTTGCTATTAGTAGTCATGTGAATTTGGTATTCGTTCGATATTTTGATGAGATGTATGTTGTCTCTCCTCTAGTGGTGTTATGTGAATGTCGACTACATGACACTTCACCATTATTTGGGCCTAGAGGAAGGCATTGAGAAGTAATAAGTAGATGATGGGTTGCTAGAGTGACAGAAGCTTAAACCCTAGTTTATGCGTTGCTTCGTAAGGGGCTGATTTGGATCCACTAGTTTCATGCTATGGTTAGGCTTACCTTAATACTTCTTTTGTAGTTGTGGACACTTGCAATAGGGGTTAATCATAAGCGGGATGCTTGTCCAAGAAAGGACAGCACCCAAGCACCAGTCCACCCACATATCAAATTATCAAAGTAACAAACACGAATCATATGAGCGTGATGAAAACTAGCTTGACGATAATTCCCATGTGTCCTCGGGACTGCTTTTCTTATTATAAGGACTTGTCCAGGCTTGTCCTTTGCTACAAAAAGGATTGGGCCACCTTGCTGCACTTTATTTACTTTCATTGCTTGTTATCGGTTAAAAATTATCTTATCACAAAACTATCTATTACCTACAATTTCAGTGCTTGCAGAGAATACCTTACTGAAAACCGCTTATCATTTCCTTCTTCTTCTCGTTGGGTTCGATACTCTTACTTATCGAAAGGGACTACGATAGATCCCCTATACTTGTGGGTCATCACATACCCGAAGGAATTTCAAAGCAATCATTTTCAGTAGGTTCAGTAGGTTGAGGAGCAATTCTTTACTCTACTGGCCGAGGTGAAGATACCCTGAACAAGCCCCTCAAAGGATTAGTTTCCATAGTAACAAGTGACAGTAAATTTCAGCTCACTATATAAATGTGTCCTTACCAAGTTCCACTCACCAAAGGCGCTTCACTCCTCGGCAATGGTGCCAGAAAAGAGTCTTGATGACCCACAAGTGTAGGGGATCTATCGTAGTCCTTTTGATAAGTAAGGGTGTCGAACCCAACGAGGAGCAGAAGGAAATGACAAGTGGTTTTCAGTAAGGTATTCTCTGCAACCACTAAAATTGTAGGTAACAAATAGTTTTGTGATAAGATAATTTGTAATGAATAACACGCAATAAAAGTAAATAATGTGCAGCAAGGTGGCCCAATCCTGTTTGTAACAAAGGACAAGCCTGGACAAATTCTTATAATGAGAAAAGCGCTCCTGAGGACACATGGGAATTATCGTCAAGCTAGTTTTCATCGCGCTCATATGATTCACGTTCGTTACTTTGATAATTTGATATGTGGGTGGACCGGTGCTTGGGTACTGCCCTTTCTTGGACAAGCATCCCACTTATGATTAACCCCTATTACAAGCTTCCACAACTACAAAAGAAGTACTAAGGTAAACCTAACCATAGCATGAAACAATTGATCCAAATCAGCCCCTTACGAAGCAACACATAAACTAGGGTTTAAGCTTCTGTCACTCTATCAATCCATCATCTACTTATTACTTCCCAATGCCTTCCTCTAGGCCTAAATAATGGTGAAGTGTCATGTAGTCGACGTTCACATAACACCACTAGAGGAGAGACAACATACATCTCATCAAAATATCGAACGAATACCAAATTCACATGACTACTAATAGCAAGACTTCACCCATGTCCTCAGGAACAAACGTACCTACTCACAAAGCATATTCATGTTCATAACCAGAGGGGTATTAATATGCATTAAGGATCTGAACATATGATCTTCCACCAAATAAACCAACTAGCATCAACTACAAGGAGTATAATCAATACTACTAGCAACCCACAGGTACCAATCTGAGGTTTGGGTACAAAGATTGGATACAAGAGATGAACTAGGGTTTGAGAGGAGATGGTGCTGGTGAAGATGTTGTTGGAGATTGACCCCCTCCCGATGAGAGGATCGTTGGTGGTGACGATGGTGATGATTTTCCCCTCCCGGAGGGAAGTTTCCCCGGCAGAACAGCTCCGCCGGAGCCCTAGATTGTTTCTGCCAAGGTTCCGCCTCGTGGTGGCGGAGTTTCGTCCCGTGAGCTTGCTTATGATTTTTTCCAGGGTAAAAGACTTCATATAGCATAAGATGAACACCGGAGGGCTGCCAGGTGCTCCACAAGTCAGGGAGGCGCGCCCTGTAAGGGTGGGCGTGCCCCCACCCTCATGGACGATTGGTGGCCCCCCTCAAGTATTTCTGCCACTCAATAATTATTATTAATTCCAAAAAAGACTTTCGTGGAGTTTCAGGACTTTTGGAGCTATGCAGAATAGGTCTCTAATATTTGCTCCTTTTCCATCCCATAATCCTAGCTGTCGACATTCTCCCTCTTTATGTAAACCTTGTGAAATAAGAGAGAGTAGCCATAAGTATTTTGACATAACGTGAAATAATAGCCCATAATGCAATAAATATCGATATAAAAGCATGATGCAAAATGGACGTATCACTCCTCACTCAAAGGGCCCGAATATAACTTGATCAAGCTTTGTGATGTAGCATGAATAGAGTTTGAGATGAGAAAAGCATAGATAGCTAGAGGGAGTACTTTGGCATTCTTGTCCATCCATTTGGCAAAAATAAAAGCCAAACAATCAAAGCAACAAATGGATGTCCTCGAATGGAGAAAATTATGCAACCAACATGCTCACATAATAAGGTAGCAAATGAAATATGTGGCAAAGCATGCACAAACACTCTAGCATCTATCAAACAATTGGCGATGACCAGGTTATCTATATATGAGTATATCGACTTAGGAGTCAAATGAGAACATTTGATCATATGTCATACTCATCGTTTATGCACAAGTGGGCTTATCGCTTTTACATAAAGCATTGTTGTGTTCACAGCATTAGATTTGCTTTAGCTCAATTCTTAGAGTAAAGCTCCCCCTAGATGTGATATCCCATTTTAGAGGGATGAACTAACCTTGGGTTTTGTCGATGATGACTTCATGTAGATGTGGATGCTCAGTGTTGATGTAGATCATTTGGAGCAATCCATTGGAGTGAGTTGCACTTTCAATACCTACATGGGTTAGTCCCACAAGGATATCCATAGACATAGAGTGAAGTACACACATGATGATGTCCATGAAAGCATTTGGTTACCTTGTCCCTTGACTTACCAACTAGAGGGTTTGTGAATCCTTGAACTAGTGCAAGATGTGGAAGTTGATTGCACTTGTCCTTGCCAATATGAATATGAGTGAAGTATGTTGGCGGTGTCACCCTCAAGAACTCTCTAGTTCTTCTTCTTTGGGATCCACATCAACTTGATGGGAATCCTTGGAGTTGTAGTAATACTTGATGAAGTAGAACTTGAAGTAGTCTTGGGAACCCACTTCACCAAGGCCTTTGGAGCTTCTTAAAATGTATCAATTTCCTCTTTTCAAGCTTGTCCTTGCCTTTTATCTTGTGGTCTTGTGGTGGAAGATCATCTTGAGCTTGTGTTCCCTTGAAGGAAGTAGGATCATAATTCTCTTGTTGAGGAACAAACTTGGTCTTGGGGTATCTTCTTCCCACTCAACTCCATTGGCATTGAACTTTCATTCAAAACCAACACCTTGATTCTTTCGGTGCCTTCCTTGGTTGCGTACAATTTCCACAAATTTCTTACTTCCGACAAGGCTCTTGTAAACACCTTTCTCTATAATTCCCTTCAATAAACTATTTTCTTGCTCAAGTGTAACTTGGCTAAGAGAATCATTAGTGGAATCAAGAGAACTACTAGAAGCAACAATATTGGATTTAGCATGATTATTGTTACTACTAGAAGAATAATCTTTCTTACTCTTGTTGCTAGATTTTACTTGTGGCATGTAAGTAGACAAGAATAAACGCTTGGCAATGTAAGAAGAACCTTTCTTCCGAAGATCATCATTGATTGCTTTTAAGAACCCATGCTCTTGCTCTAAGTTGAGCTTTTCAAAGCGTAGCTTCTCATGAGTTTTTAAAAGTTCTCGATGATGCTCTAAAGTAGTTCCATGAGCTAACTTAAGAGTGTTTAGTTCTTTAGTTAGACGCTCAATCTCCTTCTTATCATTGTCATTCGTTTCATCTTGATTAGCATGATTAATAGCAATTTCATCATAGTTTTCATCACTAGCATTGTCAACAAGCAAATCATCATCACCTAGCAAATCATCTTCATCACTATTGAAATCAATATACTCGGGGTGTGATACCTTAGGGCCTTTAGCCATGAAGCATCTTCCAATTCCTTCATTTGGTGAGTCAAATATGTCATAGGAGTTGGTTGACACAAGTGCAAGACTGGTAACACCTTCATCTTGAGTATATTCATAGTCAGAGTGATAAATTCTCTCGGAGTGGTTGTCGGAGTCGGAATTGGAGACCCATTCCCCAACATGAGCTTGATGTCTTTGTATTGTATAGCTCCTTGATGACTTGTCCTTCCTTTCCGAATCCTTGCTTCTGTGAGAGGATCTTCGTTCATAATGATCATCTCTACTCCTTCTATCTCTTGGAGGTGATTCATCTCTTCTACTTCTCCTTTTAGGCGAGTCTTATTTTCTTTTGTAGGGAGCCATACACTCATTAGAGTAGTGTATGAGTCTTCCACAATTGTAGCAATTTCGATCACGACTAGAAGATCTTTTGTCATGATAGCATCTTGACTTGGAGCTTCTCTCTTTGCTTCTACTCTTGTAGAATTTGTTGAAGTTCTTCACCATTAAGTTCAATTCTTCATTGAAGACTTGTTTTTCACTTGATGTGGCAGGAGCATCACATGAAGCTTGTTAAGCGCCACTAGACTTGTTGTGAAGCTCTTCCTTATCCTTGAGTGACATCTCATGAGCAATAATTCTTCCAATGACTTCCGTTGGCTTCAGATATTTGTAATTGGGCATCATTTGGATTAAAGTGCACACAGTATCATATTTTCCATCCAAGGCTCTTAGGATATTCTTGATGATGAATCTATTAGTCATCTATTCGCTTCCTAAGTCGACAATCTCATTTGTGATGAGAGCAAGCCTAGAGTACATTTCAGCGACTCCTTCACCATCCTTCATTTTGAACTTATCAAGTTGACTTTGAAGCACATACAATTTGGATTCC
Organism: Triticum aestivum; assembly: GCF_018294505.1. Taxonomy (NCBI): domain Eukaryota; kingdom Viridiplantae; phylum Streptophyta; class Magnoliopsida; order Poales; family Poaceae; genus Triticum; species Triticum aestivum. The sequence continues at coordinate 103,019,470 of NC_057804.1, forward strand.
TTGATGGACTTAGTACCTTCGTGCATATCAATCAAAGTATCCCAAATTTCCTTTCCATTCTCAAGACAACTGATTTTGTTGAATTCTTTGGGGCACAATCCATTGAAGAGGATACCGCAAGCTTGAGCGTTATATTGCAACATATTCAATTCTTCCGCAGTTGCTTCATGATTTGGTTCTTTCCGATCAAAGAATTCACCTTGCAAACTAAGGGAGTCCTGGATAAGGGGGTATCCAGACAGCCATACTATGTACTTTGGCCGGACTGTTGGACTATGAAGATACAAGATTGAAGACTTCGTCCCATGTCCGGATGGGACTCTCCTTTGCGTGGAAGGCAAGCTTGGCGATTTGGATGTAGATCTCCTTCTCTGTAACTGACTCTGTGTAACCCTAGCCCCATCTGGCGTCTATATAAACCAGAGGGTTTAGTCCGTAGGACAACAACAATCATACCACAGGCTAGCTTCTAGGGTTTAGCTTCTACGATCTCGTGGTAGATCAACTCTTGTAGTACTCATATCATCAAGAACAATCAAGCAGGAAGTGGGATATTACCTCCATCGAGAGGGCCAGAATCTGGGTAAAACATCGTGTCCCCAGTCTCCTGTTACCATTAGCCTTAAACGCACAGTTTGGGACCCCCTACCCGAGATCCGCCGGTTTTGACACCGACATTGGTGCGTTTATTGAGAGTTCCACTATGTCGTTGCGATAAGGCTTGATGGCTCGTATCATTGTCAGGGACAACATCACCTCTGGGGGAGCCCTGGCCCTAGGCCAAAGTCTCCGGCTGGGCGGCTTCGCCATGACCGCCCGATTGGCTATCACACCGATGATGACTTCTCGAGTCATCAAAAACAGCCTCCACGTTGATTCGGAATTCACCGAACAGATGGACCCAATGGAGCTCTCTTCCCTCAATGAGCTCTTGGATCGCATCGCCGCCCTGGGCATCACTACGGACTATGACTGGATCGGGCTTAAACCCAACCAAAGGGAGGATTATTCTCCGCCGGTCACCCATGAGGTAGCGGTAGTGGAAGAGCATCATCCAAATTCTCCCTCTATTTCGAGGACGAACTATGTCCGGATTTCCGAGCTCCCTGAGCCGGACACCCGCTCGCAGGAGGACATGGACCAAACCCCGAATTCAGAGTCGGGCGGCGGGCCGAAGAAATTGGGCAACATGCCGGAGCCCGAGCTGTTAAACTCGGAAGCTTCTTGGCCCCTGGGTCTTGGATTGGGTCAAGATTCGAATTCAAAGCCACCCACCCACCCAGATTTATTCAATCTTTTGTATATCAGACAAGAGCCACAAGAGACAGTACATCATTACTGGGCCAGATTCCTCCTTGTGTTAAACAGGGTCAAGGACTGTCGCGAGGAAGACGCAATCTCCCTCTTTTGCAAAAATTGCACGGACAAAGGGATCCTCAACGCTATAAGTCGCCATGACATAGTACACTTCGCCGACTTAGCGGCCATAGTGCAGAAATACTGTGCAATGGAAAGCACTTGGAAAACCCAAACAAACTTCTGGGACAATCCGGCTCTCGCTAAACCCCTCGTCCGAACTAAAAGGGCAAACTCTCGTAAGTTACCCGATTTAATTACAAAAAGACCAAAGCCTGATACAAGGCGTGGAACCGTATTGGAGGAATGGCTCAATGGGCCTTGCAAACTTCACAACACACCGGATGCCACGCCAATCATAGCCTTAGAGCATGTTGGATACTCTGGCAGGTAGCGAAGAGCGGCGAGGATCTCCTCATAAACTATACAGCAGAACAACATCCCGCCGGAAATAACAATACAACATTGACAGTCTTCGAGACTTTTGCCTCAAACAATATGTCAGGACCCCGACTCAATGCCACATCGATCTAGCATGTAACACCTCATATCACTTTGCGGCCTCACGCACGGTATTCCCACGGGTGTCGCCTTACCTTTGCCCGGGACCGTTTGCGCCTTTTGGCACACGTATATGACAGTGTCGCTAGCATCCATATGATAAGGAGCCCGGGCTGACATGGCTAGTCGTAAACCCAAAGTGGCACAAACTTACAGGGACAGGCATCCATGACCCAGCATCGAACGTGTCGGTCATCAGCGAATGAATCCAGGCTGTAGCACTGGGCTAGCAGGACTCCGGTGAACCGGGCTGTAGCGGGCTAACAGGACTCCGGTATTCATTGCGTGACATTTCCCCGAAGGGACAGACACAGGAACGAAGAAGGACACATGCCGGCCAGCCTAAGTGTTCCGGAGCAGTAGCAAGCTACCATGGCTCAGTGAAACACTAGGAGACATTTCCCCGTAAGAGAGGCTACTAAAGATAAACAACTAGATGGTCAGATCCCACACCTACCAAGCATTTCAATAACATACACACAATATGCTCGTTATGTGCAAATACAACATGGCATCACAACATGGCTCTACGACTCAAGTAATGTATTCAATAGGCTCCGAGGAGCGAGATATTACAAACATGGGTCTCATGACCCAACAATCAGAGCATACAAGTCAAAGCACAAGCGGAAGCTATCATGTCTGGGTACAGACATCTATAACTGAAAAGGCTGAGAAGCCTGACTATCTACCAGATCCTGCCGGGGCACCAGATCGTAGCTGAGGTAACAAGCTAAACGTCGAAGTCCACGCGAAACTACTAGTGAGACTGAAGTCTCTCTGCAAAAACATAAAATAGGCAAACGTGAGTACAAATGTACCCAGCAAGACTTACATCAGAACTATCTACATATGCATCATTATCAACAAAGGGATGGTGGGGTTTAACTGCAGCAAGCCAGCTTTGACTCGGTGGCTATCCTGAACTACGACTGCAAGTAACTCTTTTGAGGTGGCGCACACGAGTCCACATATTCACCATATCAATACACCACTATGGATCCGCTCCCGTCTCCCTACGAGAACGCCATCCATAGCACTCACGCTTATCTTGCGTATTTTAAAGTATCCACTTTCACTTGTCTATGAACTGATATAAGCGACCCAGAAGTCCTTTTCCGCGGACACGGCTATTCGAATAGATGATGATAACCCTGCAGGGGTGTACTTCTTCACACACGCTCTCACCACTTACCGCCGTTTACACGACATGTACTCGGCAACCTTCAAGCGGAAGCCCAACGTGGGTGTCGGCCACGGCCTACCTAAACACTCGAGTCTCTAGTCCAGGTTTATCGCCTATTCGGGTTCCATCCATGAGGAGATCCGGCCGGAGTTTCGCTCACAGCCCCAAACGATGTGAACAGGGTTCCGTGACACCAAACGGGCGCCCGGTATACCCGGCCACGTGCCTACCGCATCACAGCCCACCCCTACGGTCAGCGCTGCGCACGGCCTCCAGCATACTACAAACACCAGAAACTACTTGCAATTCCTGGACAGAGGACAAGGGTGATCAAGAAGCCGAGAGGGTCCATTGGTTTCGGGCCCAATGCGTGGTAGTAGCTGAATCATGGATCACAAACACAGAACTCAGTTCCTGAGGACGGCTGCAATGAGACAACCCACCATGTACTCCTACATGGCCTCTCACCGCTACCTTTACCAAATCGTGTTCACACACTTAGCTCACACACAGTAGGACATGTTCACACGCCTCTGATTCATCCCCGATGAATCAGACCTGACTCAACTCTAAGCAGTAGCAGGCATGACAACAAACATAAATGAGTAGGCACATCAGGGCTCAAACAACTCCTACTCATGCTAGTGGGTTTCATCTATTTACTCTGGCAATGACAGGTCATGCAGAGGATAAAGGGGTTCAGCTACCGCAGCAAGTAACAGATGAATCGGTGTTGTCCTAATGCATTAAAAGAGAGCAGGAGCGAGAGAGTAGGATTGTATCGGAATGAACAAGGGGGGTTTTGCTTGCCTGGCACTTCTGAAGATAACATTGAGTCTTCATCAGTGTCAACGATCACAACGTCGGAACATCGTCTACCGGGAGGGAACAGATACCGGCAACAAAGAAGAAATACAATCAATGCAATGCACAATATGATGCATGCTCATGACATGGCAATATGAATGTGTTTTGAGCTAATGCAACTAGCAACAGATTAAATGAAGTTGGTTTGAATACAAGATTCAAATTCAAACTCCATATGTGATTATTCAAATGCCGTTTAATTGATTTGTGCTAAACAGCAGCTATAAGTTGTTCTAACATGCATGAAAATGGTACAGATGAATTCCTTGAATTTTTCTGATAATTTTTCATATATAATTTATTTAATTTGGAGTTACGGTTGAATTTCTATGATTTATTGAAGTTTTAGCTATTTTCTGGAATTTTCTGATTATTTATAAAATAAACTAAATTCCAGAAAATGAATATTGCGTCAGCATGACCTCACCCTGACGTCATCAGGTCAACAGGGCGGTCCAGGTCAAACCTGACGTGTGGGCTCCACACGTCAGTGACACGGGTTAAACAGGGGGGTTTAGTTTAGCTTAATTAAAGATTAGGGCACTAGGGCCCACATGTCAGTGTCAGCAGGGGGTAATTAAATTAAAATAAACTAAACTAATTAACAGGGGGGCTGGCCCCACCTGTCATCGACCCAGGGGGGGTCAAACCCCTGGTCAGCAGGGCCTAACCCGTCGGCGGCTTGACGCCGGCGAGGCCGAGACGGCGGAGACCTTCGGGTTTCTTGCTCCGGCGTCCAAACACCGCGCGGAGAGGCTCTGTGGGTTCCTAGCGCTCGTGCGCATCCGGAGAAGGCGACGGAAGGACGCGGGGTGGTCAGCGCTCGCCGGAGCGGGGCTTGCGGCGGCGACCGGAGCTTCGGGTTCGAGCGGGGCGAGGCCACAGAGGACGGGAGGGATGGTTAAGGGGCTCGCCGAGCTCCTGAAGATGCTAGGAGCACGGTGCCGTGCTCGGTTTCGAGCCTTGCTGTCTGCAGTGACGGCGGCGACATCGCCGGCGGAGCCGAGCTCGCGGCTCCGGTGGAATCGAGGCTACAGGGCGCAATCGAAGGGGGGAAGAGGGAGGGGAGGCGTAGGAGCTCACAGCGGTGCCGTAGGGATGGTTAGCCTGCTCGGGGACGCGACGATGGTGGCGAATTGATGGTGAAGATCCTCGGCGGCCGGCGATGGAAACGGCGATGCCGGCGACGTTGTGGCGCGTCCGTAGTTCCATGGCTTGGTGGGGAGGTCGAGGATGTCGTGACGGAGCTCTCGAGCACGCTGGATGGGCGAGGGAGGGCTGGTGGCCACGGTGGTTGCGAGCGACGTCGACGGCGGCTTTCGGTCATGGGGGGGGGGAAGCAGAGGAGCGAGGGGGAGGGAGGTCCAGAGAGCGAGGGAGAAGTGAGAGGGGGTCGGGGACGTCTCCGTGGCGTCGCGAGGAAGTCGGGGAGGCTGCCACGGCGAAGCAGGAGGTGGAGGCCTCCGCGTGCGCGCGTGCGTGCGTGCTACTTCGCCTCTGCCTACTGGCAGAGGTTGAAGACAGCCGCTCTGCCCCGGTGGGCTGGACTGGTGCAGCTGGGCCGGCTACAGGTAAGTGGCCCAGGTACGGGTCTTTCTCTCTCTGGTTTATTTTTTTCTTCTGTTTTCTTTTATTTAATCTGTTTTGCCACTGTTTTGAATTTTAAAAATAATTCAAACAATGCCAAAAACTCCTCTGAAAATATTTATGCTGCTTAATGGACTTTTCCAAAAGCTTATAAAATATTTCAGGGGGTATTTGAAATTATATTCTAAACAAGTTATGAATATAGTTCCAAATGCAAATAAAGTAATGATTTAAATTCAGTGCTCAAAATATTCCTCAAAAATGTTCATTATTTTTGGTTTGGTGCAAAACCCTTGCCAAAATATAACCAACATTATTTAAGGCCATTTTGAAAACATTGAATGCATTTTCCAGGGTTCTTTGCCCCTCTTTTATTTAAGTTTTTGAGGCTTCCAAAATTCCTCAGTTCAAGTTTCAGAAATTTAAATATGATGCCTGGATGAAGATGCAACTATTTACAAACAATATTCTAGGGCTGTGACACAATAGGCGCAAGCGAGCTCAATGCAGTCTCGCCGAAGTTTGCCACATGGCAACAATAAATCCATGGAACGACACGGCTATAACCTATAACGCCGGTGACGAACCTCAATTCCGAACAGTCCGGGCACCAGCCGCTTTGGTCCTTAGTCCAATCATGGACGGCTTCCGGCTCACTAAAGTGCTCATGGACGGCGGAAGCGGACTAAACCTCATCTATGAGGAAACCCTCAACAAGATGGAAATTGACAAGAACCGTATTGAGCGAAGCAGCACAACCTTCAGGGGAATCATCCCCAGTCGGGAGGCGCGATGTGCAGGAAAAATCACATTGGATGTGGTATTCGGCACGCCGGAGAATTACAAGTCCGAAGAAATCACATTCCAAGTGGCCCCGTTCAGCAGCGGATACCACACCCTCTTAGGGCGGGACACATTCACGAGCTTCCAAGCTATACCCCATTACGGGTACATGAAGCTCAAAATGCCCGGGCCCAATGGAATAATCACTCTAGCTAGTGATCCGGACATCGCACTCCATGCCGAAAATAAAACTGCCGCACTAGCCCTGGAGGCATTATCAGAAGCCCTCGAGGCCGAAGAACTGACAACGCTGCGAGCCGCGGTGGACAAAGATGACGTGATACTAGACAAGCGACCCAAGTCCACCTCTTTCAAGCACGCGGACGAGATAGTCAAATTCTAGGTCCACCCAACGGACCCTACAAAGACAGCTTCCATTGGGACACAACTGAACCCCACAGTAGACGCCGCACTATGAGATTTCCTGCATGATAATTGGGATATTTTCGCCTGGCATCCTTCAGACATGCCGGGCATCCCATGCAGGTTGGCCGAACACAGCCTCAATATTCTGAAAGGATACAAGCCAGTCAAGTAGACTCTTAGGCGCTTCTCAGAGCCTAAGCGGCAAGCCATGGGAGAAGAGCTAGCCAAGCTACTCGAGGCCGGATTCATCAGAGACATAAAACATCCGGATTGGCTAGCAAACCTGGTAATGGTACCAAAGAAGGACAAATTCTGGCGCCTATGTGTCGATTTCAAAGACCTCAATAAGGCTTGTCCCAAGGACCCCTTCCCCCTCCCCCACATTGATAAAATTATCGACGCCACCGCAGGACACGACTCATTGTGTTTCCTCGATGCATACTCCAGATACCGTCATATCAAGATGGCAGAGTCTGACCAAGCCGCAACGGCCTTCATCACGCCATACGACCCCTTCTGTTTCAAAACAATGCCTTTCGGGCTCAAAAACGCCGGCGCAACCTATCAACGCATGATTCAGACATGCCTGGAAAAATAAATTGGCAAAACAGTAGAGGCTTACGTAGACGACGTGGTCATTAAAACAAAACACGTTGAAACTCTAATAGATGACTTGAGGCTCAAGTTCGACAACCTCCGAACATACGACATCAAGCTCAACTCAGAGAAATGTGTCTTCGGTGTACCCTCCGGGAAATTGCTCGGCTTCATCATTTCCAATAGAGGAATTGAAGCAAATCCGGCAAAAATCCGAGCTCTGTCATAGTTGGCTATCCCAATAGACCTCAAGCAGATCCAAAAACTAACTGGATGCATGGCTGCCTTAAGCCGCTTTATCTCCCGATTAGGAGAAAAAGCACTACCTCTTTATCGCCTTCTTCGATGCACCGAACACTTCGAGTGGACGGATGCGACCACGGCAAGACTGGAAGAAATAAAGGCCCTCTTGGCCACCAATCCAGTCCTGACCGCGCCAAATACTGGCGAACCCATGCTATTATACATAGCTGCAACACACCAAGTTGTAAGTGCAGTGCTCGTCGTCGAGCGAGAAGCAGACGGACACAGGTTCCCGCTACAAAAGCCGGTATATTACGTGTCCACTGTCCTTACTCCATGCAAATCTCGGTACCCACACTATCAAAAGATAGCGTTCGCGGTCTTCATGGCATCCCGGAAGCTACGACACTACTTTCAAGAGTGTTCGATTATGGTGGCCTCCGAAGTACCACTGAATGATATAATAAACAACCGCGACGCCACGGGCCGAATTGCTAAATGGGCTATCGAGCTCCTTCCATTTGACATAACATATAAACCACGGCGGGCCATTAAGTCGCAAGTTCTGGCTGACTTTGTAGTCGAATGGACAGAAGTCGAACTCCCTAAAGAGTATGACGCGTACTCCAATTGGATCATGCACTTCGACGGCTCTAAAATGCTGGCCGGATTGGGAGCAGGTGTTGTCCTGACATCCCCCACCGGAGACACGGTTCAATACGTACTCCAAATACTATACACAGACTCCAACAATGCAGCCGAATACGAGGCTCTGTTGCATGGTCTTTGGATGGCAGTCTCCATGGGCATCCAACGCCTCGAAGTGCGCGGGGACTCAAGCATCGCAATATCTCAGATAAATGGAGACTTCGATGCCAAAGATCCAAAAATGGCGGCTTATTGTAATGCCGTCCTCAAAATGTCAGCTCGATTCAAGGGGCTCAAATTCCACCATGTGGTCAGAGAAAATAATCAAGCGGCGGACGTCCTCGCCCGCATTGGCGCTAAACACGACCCCGTCCCACCTAATATATTCTTGGAAGGTTGTTCAAGCCATCCGTGGTATGGGAAGGGGAGTCCGGCAATATTAGTCCGGCTCCGCATACAATCCCAGATTCCGAACCCTCTGACATAATCGGAGGCTCTGCCACCAAAATAACACCCTCGGCCCACGAAATCATGGTTATCATCGCCTCGTGGACCAAGCCCTTCTTAGCCTACCTAAATAGGCAAGAGCTCCCTGAGGACCAAAATGAGGCACGTTTTATCGTGCGACACTCTAAGGCCTACAAAGTCCATGAAGGAGAGCTCTACAAGAAAAGTACCACCGGAGTGCTCCAAAGATGCATCTCCGAAGAGGAAGGGTGGCAGCTCTTATCTAAAATCCATTCCGGACTCGGTGGGCACCACGCTGCAGCTCGGGCACTTGTAAGCAAGGCCTTCCGCACAGGTTTTTACTGGCCAACAGCCCGAGCAGATGCACAGGACCTTGTCCAACATTGCGCCGGCTGCCAACTCTTCGCCAACCAGAGCCATATGCCCCTACCGCTCTCCAAACAATCCCCATAACTTGGCCCTTCGCGGTCTGGGGGTTGGATATGGTCGGACCTCTTAAAGGGGGAAACCATAAGAAAAAATACTTATTGGTCATGGTGGACAAGTTCACCAAATGGATAGAGGCCAAACCATTTAAAACGTCCAAATCCGGACCAGTGATAGACTTCATATCAGGGGTCGTACACTGTTACGGTGTCCTCCACAGCATCATCACTGACAATGGCTCAAATTTCACAGCTGATGAGGTGAAAACATGGTGCGGCAACATGGGCATTAAGCTCGATTACACCTCTGTCTATCACCCCCAAACAAACAGTCAGGTCGAACATGCAAATGGTCTCATAATGAGCGGCATCAAACCCAGACTAGTGCGATCCTTGAAGGAATCAGACACACAATGGGTCGAGGAGCTCGACTCCATACTCTGGGGGCTGCGGACCACACCGAACCGTACCATCGGATACACACCATTTTTATGGTGTATGGCGCAGAAGCAGTGCTACCCTACGACATAATCCATGACTCACCTCGCGTGCGCATGTATGAGGAGAAGGAAGCCGAACTAGATCGGCAGGACAACTTAGATGCTCTTGAGGAGGAGCGTGACGTAGCAAAAGCCCGTTCCGCATTCTATCAGCAACAGGCTCGAAGGTATCAAAGCAGAGAAGTACGGGCCAAAACATACAACATTGGCGAACTAGTTCTACGCCTCCCCGAGAAGAAGAAGGACAAGCTCAAACCTAAGTGGGAGGGTCCCTTCATCATCGATAAAGTTCTCACCGGAGGAGCGTACCGTCTACGCAATGCATCTGATAACAGACTCGAGCCGAACCCATGGAACGCGGCCAGACTCCGAAGATTCTACGCCTAATGTCGGACCCAGCGTTCGTCTCCTTACCTCAGCTTCTTCAATTATGTTCTCCTTTTTCCTTCCTCGCCCTCTTTTCCTTTTCACATACAGCCTTAAAAACTGTACGAATGCTTTGAAATCCGGCCACACTACATGTGCTCATTATACCTGGGGGGCTTCCTATACGGAAGCTAAATATAACTACTATAACGGCTTCTCGCCAGCCACATATGTTTTTTCCATATGTGCCTTTTCTTCACCATTATATGCATCGATATGACTTAAGTTTTGGCCATGCTGGGTTGCCTGGCTCTTGTGTTTATGCCCTATGTTCCTGTTAATTCGGCTAGGGCATAAGGGGAGCACCTCTACGATTGTTACAGCCGGTTCAGCCGGATGTGTACCTCAGACTGGGTGAAGCCGAAAGCTAGCGTTCTTAAGGGAATATTCGATCGGTGAACAAAAGATGTTTTCATTTATTACAACGTGAATCCCCGGATGTTTTGTTTCCTGTGTTTCTGTTCGCAGTTCGGACATGCACATTGATGCATGCACACCCAGAGAAAGGAACCCCTAACGGAACTATTCTCTCTGGAAGATGTTTCTTACTATCCATGTAATATAACATAACTAGTTGGGTACTTGTCTGTTCAAGTACTTATGACCCCTACGCCTGGTTTCCATGCATACCCCGGTTTTTCATAACTGGGCGGGTATTCGGATACACTCCGGACTGTCGGGTCCGGGGGCTGAAGCGAAAAGGTCCGCCATGACAAATGATTTTCAATCCGGCTAGGGAGTACATAAGTCCATTCAAATTACATAGTCACTTAGACTGGTTATATTCTTCCTCTATACCATCCAACAGGCTGTCTAGCTTACAATCCTGTTGGGAATACTTTGTGGCTAACGCTACTTGGTCATATACCAGACTTACGGGTATCTCTTGCCCATCTGCGCCCGCTGGTCCGACTTCGGCCATATGGTTCGGGTCAGCCTTGGCATATCGCGTCTTCACCATGGCCCACACTTCCCTCGCACCTTGTTGGCAGGCTGATATCTTCCATAACCGAAAGTGCTGCCGTGCTCCTTTGAGCATCTCCAGAAGCTCGTTCATGCCTCCTGGAAGGGAAGCGGATGGCCACAAGGCCTGGGCAATACCCTGCATCACCTGCCGCGCTCGTTCACTACAAAAAAAAGACACATCCGTGACATTTTGGGCTGAACGACATTTTTTTCTGTCATACATATGACACTTCTATGACGATAATTGTGACAAAACCCGGTATCATCATAGATGTGGTGGGATCCTACTTCTATGACAAAAAATCATGACCGAAAATGGGCTTTTCGTCCTGGGTGGGTCGGGGACGCAGCTGCATGACATTATTTGGGCCGTCCATGACGTAAAAAACCGTGGTAGAAGCGAGGGCAAGGAAAATTTCGGGGAGTTCTTGGTTACGGTGGGTGGTCGGGGCCGAGCGATGCGCGTTTCTCTCGTACATGTATGCGTGTGTGTGCGAGGCGTTGGCTCTAACTGAACCCAAGTGAGGCGTTGGGCTCTAACTGAACCCGAGCGATTGCACTGCAGGCTACGCGTTACTGAACCCGAGCGATCGATTGATGGCTGTTAACTGAACCCGATCGAGCGATTCCTTCGCTACTGCTGCTAACTGAAGCCGATCGATTGGATGAACAGTGAGCA